>NC_092324.1:6666666-6969696 GCF_036785885.1 Coffea arabica | reverse complement strand
CTTTAAAGTCGCCTTTATCCGTTTTACTCGTAACTAGTCGAGTTCCTTGATTCCACTTACTTGTTTTGTTAGATAAATTGTAATAGTCTTTCTCGTTGAATCATAGATTTTCTCGGTGACCGAGGGTAAGATCCGATAGGACATTTTGGACGTTATTTTTGCATAATTCGGTGAGTGTTCCTTGTTTGTTATATTTTCTTGACTTCATGACTCATATTATTGTTTGATAACGTGTTAAGTGCTTTCAATGATTTCCAAAACGAGTTTTCTGGGCGGGTGTGTACTTTATCGCACCCGACCTAAATAAATGTGAAAGTTTCAAAGATTGAATATTTCTTGGATGATTGGAACGTTACTTGTGCATGAATGTAAGCCTTTTGGCTGAACTGGGCCCTGCCCCTTGTTACTGATCGACTCGAGTCAGAAGCGGACTCGGTCGGGCGATTTGGTGACTTGGTGAACGTTTGGTATACTCGAGTATTACCTTGTAGGTTGGTGGAGCCTGGCCAATGCCCAGGAAAGGTTGAATGAAATGAACGAACGAACGAACGAGGGTTTTATTGATAAATGAAAAATGTATTTTCAAACGAATGAAGGAAAGGGGAATGACAGGAGAACGAACGAACGAACGAATGAACGAACGAACGTATCCTTTCATGTATGGTTTATTGTAAATGTTGTAACTGTTTCTTGACTTATCGTTTGATTTATGGCTTGATTCTATGTTCGGAACCTCACTGAGCTTAGTTCATCCCTTTAGTTTTGTTTTCCTTAACAGGGGAAGGCGAGCAAGGGCTAGAACTCTGTACCGACTGGCTAGATCTAGTTTTGGTTTTGTTTTGGTTCTCGCCCTAGTGCTTGACACGGGTTGGTTGTATGGTGATTTAAGAACTTTTGTATTCTCGATGGTTGTACTTTTTTCTAAGATGTCCATTAGCCTCTTGAAATCATTCTAGCCAAACCAAACCTGTTCATTTCCCAAAATGTGAATCTCAAATACTGAGCATCGCCTCAATGCTAGAGTACTCGGGCACGAGAATCCGAAATAAGACAATTCAAATCTCGAGTTGGCCAGTCCCAAGAGTAAACCATCTACAATCGAAATTCCTACCCGACATACCTATCTATGGTTCTCAGATACCATGAGAGAGATTTAAAACCTATAACATTCACAATTCATAGTTTATGCTCAAATGAGCACTTAGTCCTTTATACTCATTCACCACTTAGTCCAGACTCACTCCACGCAGAGACCACGCGAAGCAGGCTCTGATACCAACTGTGACAGCCCCACCTCCCCCTAAGGCGAACCAAAGGGTTCAGTGGACCGCCTGCCCAGCTCTCACAGGGACTCAGTCGTTCACTCAAACAAATCAAAAATAGAACCACTAGAAAGAGCAAAACGAGGATCCAAAAATTTAAAACAAAACTTATATACATTGCTATCTCAGAAAAAAGTACAACCATCGAGAATACAAAAGTTCTCAAGTCACCATACAATCAGTCCGTGCCAAACACTAGGGCGACAACCAAAACAAAATCAAAACTAGACCCATCCAGTCGGTACAGAGTTCTAGCCCTTGCTCGCCTTCCCCTGGTAAGGAAAACAAAACTAAAGGGATGAACTAAAAGCTCAGTGAGGTTCCGAACATAGAATCAAGCCATAAATCAAACGATAAGTCAAGAAACAGTTACAACATTTACAATAAACCATACATGAAAGGATATGTTCGTTCGTTCATTCGTTCGTTCGTTCGTTCTCCTGTCATTCCCCTTTCCTTCATTCGTTTGAAAATGCATTTTTCATTTATCAATAAAACCCTCGTTCGTTTGTTCGTTCATTTCATTCAACCTTTCCTGGGCATTGGCCAGGCTCCACAAACCTACAAGATAATATTCGAGTATACCAAACGTTCACCCAGGTCACCAAATCGCCCGACCGAATCCGCTTCTGGCTCGAGTCGATCGGTAACAAGGGGCAGGACCCAGTTCAGCCAAAAGGCTTACATTCATACACAAGTAACGTTCCAATTATTCAAAAAACATTCAATTTTTAAAACTTTCACATTTATTTAGGTCGGGTGCGATAAAGTACACACCCACCCAAAAAACTCGTTTTGGAAATCATTGAAAGCACTTAACACGTTATCAAACAATAATACGAGTCATGAAGTCAAGAAAATATAGCAAACAACGAACACTCACCGAATTATGCAAAAATAATGTCCAAAATATCCTATCGGATCTTACCCTCGGTCACCGAGAAAACCTATGATTCAACGAGAAAGAATATTACAATTCATCTAGCAAAACAAGTAAGTGGAATCAAGGAACTCGACTAGTTACGAGTAAAACCGATAAAGGTGACTTTAAAGTGAAAATAAATCCATTTGGATCTGTGGACGGAAACAATTAGGGTGTCATAAACCAAACTCAAAGGGTTATAACAGTTCCAATAGAAAACACTTGAATCAAAGTCAAGTCGGAATCCAACCAGATAAGCTCAGAAATATTATTTTTCGGAATCGTTTATGTGGTTTAAAATCAATATACATTCAAGTAGGTATTATGGCCTACATGTCTTGACTGAGAAAACCTTAGGTCATACCTCGATATTTTGGTATGAAGTAGTAAATAAACATTTGAAGGTTCAAATGGAAAAGGTATCATGTTTTAAGATGGAAAACGGGCATAGTATTTGCCAAACGAAAATATACAAGTTCAAATAGAAACTTTAGCCCTTGAGCAAAAATTTGGGTAGCACGCCCTTTGTATTTTCCTATTTCCAGCCATTTATGGCTTCATTATTTTTCTTATTCAAACCCAAAGGTACACACACAACAATTTAATTTCAATAGCCGTTCAGTAAACTCCAAGTAGTACAAGTACAATTCAAGTTAGGAAAAAATCCGGAGATGAACCAATACTAGAAAACTCACCTAAAAATTATATTTACTCATAAATATTATTTAGAAACTTTTTGAATAAAGAAAATGCAGAAAACATGCCAGTAACCCGAATAAAACCTAGAAAATGGAAAAAATTACGGGTTCTCACACTCTCTCCCCCTTAAAAGAATTTCGCCCTCGAAATTTCTTACCTTAACTCACGAAAAGTTCAGGGTATTTCTTTTGCATCTCCTCTTCCATCTCCCAAGTAGTCTCTTCTATCCCATGATTTCTCCACTTTTTTCGAGCGAAAACAATTGCGACTAACTCCAGATCGTGGGTTGGATAGTTTTTGTTCGTGGGGTTTCAATTTCTTAGAGACAAAAGATTTCACATTCTGGTTTTGCGTCAACACACACCCCAAACCTTCTCTCCTACCCGAGCGCGGCAATCCTTACAAACCATACCAGTGCTCAAACGATGTTTCTCCATAGGAGTACTACTTTCAGTTCGTAGGGTAGACGAGCAGGTTTTGTATCTATTTCGTACATAAAATTGGGGTTGACAAATGAATGAGTAACACCGGGATCTACTAAGATTTTCGCAAATCGGTGAAATACCGAAATCATACCTTCCTCAATTTCAGAAAAATCGGGGACCTGTTGTGGCTCCAGTGAATACACTCGAGCCGCTACCTTAGGTTTGGTCCCCTCCACCATGGCGGGTTCAGAAGTAGTTCTCGTCGATTGCTGACTCCCCTTTCCATCTCGTGATAGGACTAGACAAGTAGCGAGTTGATAGTTTGCACTTCCACAGCGCAAACATTTTCCCTCCTTCTTCCAGCAATTGTCCTCCGAGTTGTTTGACTTTCCGCAATACCCGCAAGATCCGCGTGCTGCAGAAGCCGAGCCTCCTCTCTGGCCTCTCCCCACTTGGCCGCCTCGTGACAGGCCCTCTCGTGACACTCCCGGCATCCTTTCTCCTCCCGTTCCCCGCCCAAATTTGGAAGGGGTACTCTCATCCCCCTGCCCCGAACTACTTCCAGGAAATCCTCGCTTTTTCGCCTGAAAGTTCCGGACTTGCAATCTAGTACTCTCTACCCGTTGGGCCTTTTCCACGACCTCGCTAAAAGCATTGATTTGAGCCACTGCGAGGTCCTTCTGGATTTCGACATTCAAGCCCTGGATAAAGCGCCTGATCCGCCGTTGCTCGGTCATGATCAGCTCAGACGCAAATTTGGACAGGCGGGTGAATTGACTCTCGTATTCCGCCACAGATTGAGCCCCTTGGCAGAGTCGGATGAACTCATCTTCCTTCCTCTCCTGAACTAGAGGAGGGAAGAATTTCGCGTTGAATTCCCTTATGAAATTCACCCAAGTCCTGGGCGTTTGTTCCCGTTCCCATTTTTGTCGTATTACGTTCCACTAGGAACGGGCCGCCCCTTCCAACTGGAAAATGGCAAAAGTCACCTGCCATTCTTCGATGTAATGTAAGGCCGCAAAAATATCAACCATCTTCTCGAACCAACTTTCGGCGACATCCGGATCGGGCCCCCCAATGAATTTGGGTGGAGCAAACTTTTGAAATCTTTCGAGAGCTCTGTCTTCGCTCTCGACGTGGTTGCCAGGGTTTCCAGGATTAGGGTTTGAGTTTTGACCATGTTGCTGCACCACTTGTGATAGCAAGTTGGTCATTTGCTGCATAGCGGCAGCTATTTGCACGTTGGGGTCAGGATTAGGTCCAGATGAGGTTTTTCCAGTACCCCTGTCCGGTGTGGGTTGTCTATTTCCGCGCCCACGTCCCCGTCCACTACGTGTACCTTCCATGAACTCTACTTGGTCTAAGCAAATGTACAAAACCAATATAAGAACAATGCATGTAAGTAAAACCCAAAACCTTTTACAAACATATATATACATTCCAAACAAGGCAAACAACACACATATCAACAACCAGTCAAGTCAAGTATAGTCAAGTCAAGTACAAACATGGACAATCCACGAGGGAAAGGCCCCATCAAAAGAAATATACACGTAGCTAACTTAAACGTACAAAACGATTAGCTAAGACTCTTCTCCTTATCTGCCCTATATACAGAAAACAAAACTATCCCAAAAATCCTAGGAGTCGCGACCTAGTCCATCGACGGCCTAGTAGACCCACCCGACGAGGTGGATCCAACCCCAGTCTCGGGCCCCGCACACGAGTCCTCGTCGCTCACTCCCTCGACCACGTCGGCGCAGAGGTTTAGAATCGATGCGGCTCGAACCTTAACCTTTCGAGCTCGCTTAGTCTCGGGCTCACGTGCTTCCCTAAGTTGAGTGCAGAGGTCATAGTAAAAGAAACAAGTCTTAGGTGTGAATTTCTCCATGTACCCTACAATCTAGTTCTCTTCCAGAAAACCCTAACCAGACGAGTATGAGATCCGTCCATGATAACACTTCCATCTCCAATCCTCTCAATCGGTCTAATTACTAGATCAAATGTAAAGACCTTCCGTACCTTGACCTTTGCCATCAAGACTTGTCTCAAATTCAATCAAGATACCGACTCTCATTCTAGCGCTCTCCACCCTTTAGTACTCAGGTCCAATAATCTAAAATAAGATAATTCCCAACTCGAGCCGGCCGGTCCCAAGCGTAAATCATCCATATTAAAGATTCCTACCCGACATACGTACCTAGCTTCCTCAAGTCCCATGATAAAGATCTTTACATTTATGACATGCACGGTTCATAACTTATGCTCAAAAGAGCACTTATACCTTTAGACGCATGCACGAAAGCAGGACCATAACACTACTTGGCCCAAACTCACTCCGCGTAGAGACCACGTGAAGCAGCTCTGATACCACCTGTGACAGCCCCACCTTCCCCTAAGGCGAACCAAAGGGGTTAGCGGACTGCCTGCCCAACTCTCGCCAGGACTAACGGTTCAGTTTAGAGCGATCTAATACATTCCGGAACATACAAACGCGCTTAGACAAGCCAAAACTTCAAAATAAAATAAAATAAAAAATGAAAACGTAGTCGACCATGAATAGTAACTGACACGTCAAAATCCAACCAAACATCAAGCAAACATTTACATCTTGAAATTAAGCATATACAATCCAAAGTGGCATACAAAAGTTATTCAAAAGTTGATACATGTATAGTTTGCCAAATCAAAAGAGAAACGGTCCCAAAAGTACATTTAGGGTTTCAATCAATGAGTTATACAAAAGATATGTCTATCTAGCTCAATTCGGCAACCAACTATCAAATCCAGTTCAAAAGTATTTATTTTCCTGTAAGGAAAACAAAAAGAATAGAGTGAGTTTACGCCCAGTGAGATAATACCACTCAAGCAACCAAGTTCATATAAGCATCAAGTTTTTCATTCCAATACATCAAAAGTAAGCAAAAGCACACATCAATAGTGGTGATAAAAGGATACGGGCGGCTCTCAAGAGCCCTTTTCCTCGTTTGCATTCTTGATCGGATCTCATTGACCCTCCGTCAATGTTTAAGAGTAACCAACCGTAGGCTCCACTTTACTTCCATTCCTTCCACCCAACATACCCCTACCGGGCCCGAACTCCAAACAGTAGAAATTTGGTAATACTTGAATATACCGGAATCAAGAGTCTCACTACTACAAGATTCCATATAACAGTCCCCATGGCTCGTCAATTTTCACGACCAAACCCTCGCCGGTTCGATCCAATCGACTACCAATGGGGTTGAGCTCAGTAGGATCAGTAATGGTCGTTGGATACTCGTCCAACCGACACCAAATTCATAAACCAAATTCAGTATTTCATGTATCATTCAATCATTACAGTGAAACAGTAGACAGTTATATAAGACACCAAATGGGTGAGGGCGATCAAGTACACCCTCACTTAATCAATTTCAACGGAGCAAATAAGCCTTCAAGGCATCAAGTTCACATATACCAAAGCCACATTGTAAACAACAAGTGAGTAGTACACTCACCAATCAAGCAAATGATATTTCATGCAATTCCGCCTAAGAGCATCTTGGACCACCGTCACGTCCTAAAATATGCAAATAAGCACAATAAGATTCAATTACCGGTCATTAACAAAGTCCAAATACCACCAAAATAGGGCTCCATAAGAATACATAAGCACTAGAGTAAACCAGGAAAATTCGGAAATGGAATTAGCTCTAACCCAAAAAAAATAGTTTTTGACATCATTTTGCGATTTTGGCACCATTGGCACTACGATTAACGTATGGAGGTACAAGATACACCGTGTCGAAGCTAAAAGATAGGGCTACAATGTTGGAGAAGGCTACTCTGCCCAGTTTCGAGTGTAACCAGGTCAAAAATGCAAGATACTAAACCAGAACCGCAAAAATAGGTTCACAAACCGCATTCTGGTTCAAACATCATAAGTCAGGCTACCTAAGTCCAAATCAAGTAATTCCAAAGCCATCCGAAAGCTAAGATACACGGATACAATTCATCAGAAGACCTCAACAACCAATTCTGAAGTATTCCCAACCAAAATAACCAATTACAGACGCAATTATCAAATTCAGGTAGAAACAGGGCAGCAGGGGTAATTTAGTCTTTTTACAAGCTACGTTGCTCCGATTGATCTGAAATTTTGCAGGCATCTCTAAAATATCATTCCATACAATTTTCATATTTTAATCCAAGGCCAATTCGGCCTCTAACTATGAGGTACTGTACCAGGCAGAATGTAAAATAATGAAACCCTAACTTTCCAAATTTCTTTCCAAAGCAGAAATTTCTTGCAATTAACCACCATATACACCTTCTAGTTTCAATCTAGATCATTTCCAATCATCATACATAGCCACACTATAACAATCATATTAAAACAGAAATATCCTAATTAAATAGAAAATGTTATCAATCTCAACCAAAATCATGAAATAACACCAAAGATCATTACTTTAACTCTCATAGGTCACTACTTAAGCATTATTGGAAAGACAAGAGTAGTCCCTTAGTCACTCACCTTCTAAGACAAGATAGGAAGCAATTCAACACCTTAGCCTTCCAAACAATTTCACCAATCACCTCACAATCACTAAGTGGAGAGGTTTTATGGAGCAAACCCAAAATTAAACGGTGAAAGTTGAAGATTGAAGCAAGATTATGAAGTAGGAAGTTGGAGGATTTTTTTCTTTCTTTGAGCAAGAGGTTCGGCCAAGAGAGGTAAGAAATGAAGATGATTTTTGGCCAATTTTAATTAAATGGTAAAGTTATGAATATTAGTCAAACTTAAGAATTAATCTTATGGTGACACTTGTCACCCTATTTAATGCATCTTTATCTCTTTGTTCCTCTCACACCAATCCATTTGGTAACTTCTAATTATCTCTTAACACCCGATAACTTAAATCCAGTATCCAAAACTTAACCTAACTGGCCGAATTTTTTCGAACTTTTCGCCCTAGTGGGTCCCACGTCCGGTATACGCTCTTAATTTCTTAAAAACCAACCAATACTAGAAAACTCACCTAAAAACTATATTTACTCATAAAAATTATCTAGAAACTTTTTGAATAAAGAAAATGCAGAAAACATGTCAGTAACCCGAATAAAACCTAGAAAATGGGAAAAATTACGGGTTCTCACAATATTCTGCACCACCACTAAACCTATCAAAGTCTATATCTGATTGTGTGTCCAAAGCATCTTCAATGTGAACTTCTTCATAGTAGGCCTGTTGTTGGTTACCACTAATAGGATATTGAGTACTAGTTGTTGCTACATCACAGTTCGGTCTATCTGTAGGCTGTGCATTGCTAGGAATTGCTCCTTTACCAGCATGCATCACCATCAGCCTGTTGAGTACTAGTTCCAGTGGCGTCATTGCTAGGACCTTTACGAACTCTAACACTTAACCTTGCAGTTGATTCAGTGAATATGTTTCTCCTGGTCACCAAATTAAGATAAGGCTCTCTAATAACATGGCCTTGCTCATCAAGCTCTTCAATCAAGACCCTAGATTTTCTCCTTTGCATGTCATTCTCAGCAACTAATTCATGCATCAATACTTCCACAATTTCTTCTTATGTTAAATAGTTACAATACACTTCCATCACCTTGAAAGTGTAGGCTCGTTTATAAAACATATTGATATGTTGATAAGTAGATAATTCCCTTAATCCATTTGATAGATCTTTGTCTAGTTTGACATAATAGTACATCAATGTTGCATTAGCATGACCTAGCTTATCAACCATTTTGTTCAGTTCATGAATAGACATTCTCTCAACATTGCATATATCCACATAGTCTGCTTCCCCATCAACTAATTTGACCCTCGTGATGTATTCGTATAGTGAACCATTCGGACCCAGGTGCTGCAGTCAATGTGCAAAAAAAAAATTTAAAATTCAAATGAGTTTATTATTTATTAGTTATCAGTAACTACTCCCTGTATAGTAACTAGATACAAATGTTGTTGACTAAAATAATGTCTACTTTAATCAACAACTACTAATATATGAATACACTATTATGTTAAACCCTATTTCTCGGCTCATTTGCATAAAGACACCAGGACCACATTTCTTGTCATTTTTGACAACAAACCCCACTTTTAGGACCATAAAACCCCACTTTTAATACCACACGTACAGATTAATATTTTTAAATCTAAACCCTAATCCACCCACATGAACACCATACATTATGTTGTTCCCAACCCACCATACAGATCTGCAAATGAAAGATAGTTGTAAGAGCTTGAAGATTAACATACCATACACTGTGTAGGATTCAATGAAATCATTCCTTCTTCTGATCGTTCGCTCCATTATTAATGAACGCATATCCAAAAATTTCTTCTACACACAAACACCTTCAATCCTTCAAGCAACTACAAGCTGAAATTCTCTTTGAGGGGTTTGGGTTTTCATCGGTGATCTTCTTGTATTACATGTTTTTTTTGGTAATTGACTTGTCATTTACCAGATAGTGAAGTGTTTTACCCTAATTTGTGACTTGTTCAGACGATAACGTCTCTCGCCTATCCCTCGTGTCTAGCGCGTGTTGCTCTTTCTGTTGAACTTAACGACTCTATGTGACGGTCCCACCTCCCCCTAGGGCGTACCCCAGGGTTCGGCGGGTCGCCTGCCCAACTCTCGCCAGGACTCCCTCACTCATAGTTCAAGAAAAATAACGTACATCCATAGAAAATAAATAACACATCCACTTCAACTTAATATATACATTGATGCTCAAATCCAAATACAAAATTTCTACACAGCAAAATACTTCAAGTGTTTACAATTCGAATACAATCAACCCTAGTTGGGTGCTAGTTTGAGTACAAATTCAAAATTTCAAAAACTAGACTACGCTAGTCTGTACACGTCTCACGCCTCGCTCGTACCCCCTGTAAGGAAAATAAATGACGTGGAATGAGTTAAAAGCCCAGTGAGGTTCCAAATAGCAAGTTGACCGTTATTTAAAAGTGCAAGTATCACGTAACAAAGTAATGAGTATGAAAAATTCATAAAAATGAGCAATAACACTTCAAGTAGCAAATCTCCAAATAAGCGAGTGTAAAATTTTCTTTTAAAAAGAAACAATAACATGATAAGTACTAATCATTCCAAAGTATAAGGATACGGATGGCTCTCAAGAGCCAAGTTCCCGTTGCTTCACCAAAGGTTGATCAAGTATTAGTTGACACTCCGTTAACTTTCAAGTAAAGTAACCAATCCAATAGTATTTCTCTTAACTCCAATCCGTCCACCATTCAACCCCCTTACCGGGCCCGAACACCAAGATAAACACTGATGGTAATACTCGAGTATAACGATTAGCGGATGAGATAACACTCCACTCGGCAACACTAGATACCCATGGTTCGTTATCTAATCGACCAAACCCTTGCCGGTTCGACTCGATTAACTAGCCAGTGGGGTTTGGGTCCCCAAGAAATTGATGAGATAACATCTCCAATCGACTAAATCAAAATAAAAGTACGGAGACGGGAATGAGAGGCACCTCCCACTCACATTGAGTGTGGTACATGCTGCCGCTCAGCACTTACAAGTCAAGTACAAGTATATCAAATCAATTGCAACAATAGACAGGTATACATCTCATTAGAGCAAGTGCGATAAAGTACACCCTTACCCGAGCAAACCAATTAAATATCAAGTATCATGTTCAATTATGTACTTGGAAGCACTCACCAAAGGTCTAGTACTTCTCAAAAGTCACGTTCAGCTCCAACTCCTTGGTTAGACTCCAAATCTGCGATAAAATATCATTTACGAAAGTAAAACTCTTTAGAGTTCGAAACATAGGAGTTTCGCTTCAAGAAAATCAAGTAAATGCAACTCATTTAAGTAGTATTCAAGATATTTATCAAATCCCGAAAAATTCATGCTCGCTCGTTTAGTTATGATCAAGAAGTGGTTTCAACTTTAGAAGTTACACTTGGTATCAAAGACCGGAAAAATTGTATTTTAAAAGGGTCGCTACGTTCACTTTTCAAGGGTACGAGTTCCGGTAAATTTTAGTTTATATATCTTGACCACAAAAACTTGAATACCATAGATGATCCAAGTCCCATTCGACCTCAATTCTTTGCTCAAGTCGCGAGTACATAACCCTAACCCTCGAGTGAAAATTTGGGCAGCACGCCCTTTGTGTTTACCTATTTCTAGCCATTTATAGCTTCATTATTTTCCTCAATCAGCCCCCAAAATCACACACAAATGATCTCATTACAATAGCCATTCAATAGGTTAAAAGTCATTCAAGTACAAAACCAAGTTAGAAAAGTGAGCGGAAATAAGGTTTAAGGCAAAGAACAAAATGACAGGTTTGACGTCTTTTAGCGTATTGGTCACAACCGAATCTACGCTTATCGTATTGCATTGAATTTTATACCTATGTGAAGCTAAGACAAAGGGCTACAACTTTCATGAAGACCACTCAATCCGGTTTGTAGACACCAAATTTTTGGTGTTTTATTATTTATTTATTTATTTACTATTCATTTTTATTTGTTCTATTTTTAATTGTCACATTTAGTTTTATTTACTTTTAGTTTTAGTTATTTTAGCCATTTTAGCTAGAATTTCTCAAAAGGGAAAAAGTGTTCCAAAAAAAAAATATGTTTTATGTCTTTTAAAATCAATCTTTTAGCATCTTACTTATTTTTGTTAAGTTATTTTGGAAAAAATGGAAAAGAAGAAGAAAATGGGAAGTTGCATGTTGTTTTTATTTTATCCAGTGTTAATTAAGTTG
Source organism: Coffea arabica (assembly GCF_036785885.1). Classification (NCBI taxonomy): domain Eukaryota; kingdom Viridiplantae; phylum Streptophyta; class Magnoliopsida; order Gentianales; family Rubiaceae; genus Coffea; species Coffea arabica. The sequence continues at coordinate 6,957,547 of NC_092324.1, read as the reverse complement.
TTCTGTAAGATGTTTTGTTATTATTATTGTTATTTTTATTATTACCAATTTCGTTTAATTAAGTAATTAGTTGTTAAGTTTAAAAAAAAAAAAAAAAATAGAAACCGCGGTATGCAAGCTGCGTTTTGGTCGCAGCTTGCAAGGAAGCTTTGGGGCAGCCCTTGGACTGCAAATATGAGAGAAAGGACTGGGCTTTAGGGCTAGGGATCCCATATAAATAGAACAAAAAACAGTAGCCGCAGGAGGGGGTTTGAGAGGGAAGTGAACGGCGGAAGAAAAACTGAGCAGAGGAAAAAACAAAGAAGAGGGTAGAGAGGTTCTGGGGTTAGACGGATAGAGAGCTGGGGGGGAGGAGATAGAAAAGAAAACAGCGGAGGACAAGAGAGGACTGGGGCAACGAAGGAGAGAAGGCAGCGGCTGTCTAGCAGAAGGAAAAACAGAAAAACAACAACGGCAAGAAAGGAACTTGGAGAGAAAAATCTGAGAGAAGAGAGAGGACGGCTGTAAAATCTGTAAAAGAAAAACTGCAACAAAAAGGAGTTTGTTGTTGGTAATCGACGGAGGAGAGAAAGGAAGGTTAGTCGCAGCCGAGAGCAAGAAGAGGAGAGAGCCACTTTGCGAGATAGGAAGCCGAGGGTAGCGGAGCCAGGAAGAAGTGAACTTTGACGGTGGGCTGAACAAAGACTTCATCCTCTGAACATATCAAGCTTCGATCTGCCTTTTCAAAAGGTTAAAGGTAATGTTTTTCCATTTTTGATCGTTCATAAATTGCTGGGTTGATGTCAAAAAATACTGAAACTTTCCCCATCATACCTGTTTTGTCTCCCCCTGAGAGTCCTGTTCATAACTCTGGTTGGAATGGAGAAGTTCGTGCGTTTTGGTTTGGTTTCAGAATATTGCTAGAGCTGCATGGTTTTTCTTCGTTTTTTTTTGTGCGTTAACACTTAAGGTCTTTAGATTGAGGAGTATGAAGGATGTTCGATAATCCTGTTGCTTGAGTTCAATTTGCATTGCACTTAAATTAGCGTGTACAATTCTGCTGCAATGAGTTGGAAGTTCCGGTTGTGTTGCAGCAGTTTTGAAACGAAAAAGACAACCTTTTTGGTCTGCTGAAATTTTTCTGGAGTAGATTAAATTGTCTCTTGGGTGTTTGTTTGTTGTTTGATAGCATCCCACGTATGTGTTAGCTACCATTTTAAATAGCAAAGTGCAGAATACTTTTCGATTGCAACAAGTAGCTAAAAGGCTGTGGCAGCCGTGACTTTCCCCATGCTTGTTTAAGTTTTGCTCTGTTGGGTTTTCGATATTATGACAGCAGACCGTAACCTGTCATTTGCTGCTTTGCCTGTGGCTGCATTTTGTCATATTACCTAAGGTTTTGTGTTCTTAGACAGTGACCTTAGGTGTAGTTTCATCCTTAGATACGGAGGTTTTGTGGCTGCAATAGAGGCCGGTAGCTTGCTGGGTTTGTAATTGCTGAAAGAAAAATCTTGCTGTAGTATCCTTTCTTTCTTGTGTTGTTGATTAGACCAGATTTACCATCTTAATCTTGCAAACAAAATTTCTGGTTTGATGAACTTGCTTGTATGATGAAGTGAATGTAGTTGCTGCTGGAAATTGCAGAAGTTTTGGAAACAAAAGGGAGCAGCCTTTGTTTTTTTAGTTGCAGAATCTTAAGTTTCTACGTATGCATGCATGAAAACCAAAAGAAGCATTTGCATTTTACCTCTCAAATCTTCCATAATGCTGATTTGGCCCAAGTATATTGCAAAACCCATCAAAGTGATCCCTCAATCTTTCTTTTCTTTTCAATTTAATCTTAATTTTATGAATCACTAGTTGTGTAATTGCTTAATTGTTCTCAATGGGTCAAATTCATGTAATTAATGGTAAATTTGAGATGCCTTGACCCCTCATATTCCCTCTCCCTTCCAACTGGGTCCTAAGGTGGGTGCAAGTTGAGTCGTTACTTGGCTTTATTATTTTGGGACCTTTGTAGGTCTTGAATGATTCATTTGGCCTTGATTGTGTTTGATTAGTGGTTGCTTTTGGATCCTAAAATGCAAGTGAAACCACTCATTGACCTTTCCTTACTCTTGGGCCTTTAGAATTCCTTAAATGATTCAATTGGGCTCGAATGGTTGGTTAAGGGTTATGTTTGAGTCCCTAGTGGTTGCTATATTTGAGAGTTTGATGGATCATTCCACTCTTCTTGATAATTATGCACTACGTGATTTCATTTGAGTTGCAATTGTGGGAATTTTGGTGATTTTGTTTATATTATCAATAAATTGGTACCTTGACCTTTTTATTGTTTTGAAGCCATTCTTCCTTCATTTGATCTCCAATTGCAAGGGAGGTAACCTCTATCTCCTTGATTTTCATTTCTCTTATGTGCTCCTACGTGTTATGTGGATATGCATGTCTACTTCGCTTTCCTTGCCTTGTCTAAATTTCTTTCCATTATTTCATTTACTTTTTGCTTTTATTTAAGTTATTCATTATGGGGTATGTGTACGCCTCTTGGCTTGTAATAGATAGGGCTCGGATAGCATCTGGTCCATTTCCCCCTCCCCTTGGTTGCTTGCTTTTGATGCTGCATGTTCATTTACTTTTGTTTTTTATTTAAGTTATTCATTATGGGGTATGTGTACACCTCTTGGCTTGTAATAGATAGGGCTCGGAGAGCATCTGGTCCATTTCCCCTTCCCCTTGGTTGCTTGCTTTTGTTGCTACATGTTTCATTGCTTTATTAGGCTCTTGCATCTAGTCGAGCATGCTAAATGTTACGTGCTACGTGTTTATGAGTATTTGGTATGTCTACTTGCTTTCCATAGTGTGGATGAATGGAATGGATGAATGTACGTCACCACACTAGTCCAACGCTAGCTGTGGCTTCTTTTATCGTTTCCACTAGTCTAATGCTAGTAGGAATTCATAGAAAGGGCTAGTCCAACGCTAGACCCAATAGGATTTTTCCTTTGTTTTTTCATTAATGCATTATTTGCCTGTTCACTACATATCATGCATTTTTCTTTAGTTTTATCATCTGGCATGCTCCTCGATTCCCCTTTCCCCTCACTTTAGGTCTTGCATCTCATGCTAGTTAGAGTACATTTGCCTGAAGAGTCCCCTTAAATATGGGATATAGACGAGTGTGGCTTTTTCTAAACTTTAGCACGCTTATATTCCCTCTATCAAAGAAAAAATCAAGTCACAAAGTTAGGAGTCCCCGTACCCGTTTTGCTTGCATTCCTATAGGATTCATGCATTTCATTCATTCACTATCACTTACTTTATATTCCATTCCTCTTTCTACATTCTCACTTCACACTACTTTCATTTTGCACGTTTTATTCAACTACTTACACTCTATACCATATCACTCGCACACATGCACCTTATGGCATTTTTCACTTTATTACTCTTTACTTACCTTACCTTGTAAAGACATTTGCACACCTCCACTTATATCTTATTACTTTTATCATTTTTCTCACTTCACACAAACTCACACTTTCACATGGCATGCATTCCACTCATTTTTACGTCATTTAGGATTACGTGTGACCTCTCCAAAGGATCATTATTGGGCTTCACAATTAATGTGATTGGCACCACTCAACATTTGAAGAGAAATTTCCCCCATGTCCCCCTAGGTCTAGGTTTTTGCATTCATATAGACATATCCAACACGCAATACATACCTTGGGTAGAAAAATTAGGAAAAATTGGTTTAAGTCACGTAACTAGCCTTGGCTAGGTCGAAGGGGTGCCTTGGATTTTTATCCTTGCCTTCCCCTTCGTCAAATGTGACCCCCGATCCCTCTTTTGGTTACGTAGACCCAAAAGTTCTCTAAAAGGGTTTATTTACTTTTTTATTCAAAAACAAAAATCATTTTTGGGTGACTTGGTACACCCTAACCCTATACCAAGTGGCGACTCCATTTTTTATACAAAAAACCCTTTTTGAACTTTATATGGCCAAACCGTCGCATTATCAAGTCCCATGGCCTTTATTTTCATTTTGCACACGTTCACACACACACGACACACTCACATCTCACACCACACTACACACACCACTCACCACATTCAAAAGTGGGGCGCGACACGGTTCACAATTTATCTAGGTCAAAAGTACAGATTACAGAACCAGAATGTCCTTGTCCGTATGGTTGTCAATACTGAATTCAAATGACGATAACTCAGGCTACACAACTCCGTTTGAGGTGCTTTCAGTTGCGCTGGAAAGCTAAAACATAGGGCTAAAATTTTCATGTTTTGTCCAAAGGCTAATTTGATACAGATCAAGGTGAAAAAATGCAGCCAGAATGAGAAAATGTCAAAACTGTCCATAAAATTATACCTACGGCAGTAAGGGTAATTTTGTAATTTTACATGATACAGTTCTCGGATTGAGCTGAAATTTTACAGGCAGTTATAAAACATCATTTCCTATAACTTTTATGTTTTAATCTAAGGCTGATTCGGCCTCCATCATGGCCGAATGAAACTAGACAGAACAGGGTAATACTAAACCGAAAACTAGAATTCATGCATTCAAGTGCTAATCTTCACAATTCTAGCTTGAAACACTACTTCACCTCCTTATCTAAACTTATTCACATCATATTCTATCTAAACAAGAAGAAATATAGCTGAACAATGCAAAACCCTAACTTACAAATTCTCCATAATCATCAAAACTACTTGCATAGCTATCAATTAACCAAGAATATGAGTTGTATAGCAACTTAAGCAAGATTAAGGGAACTAAAGATGATGGACAGCCAATATACCTCACTATGATGCTTGTAAGAGATATCCACCACCTCTCCTTGTAAAGTTTTAGCACACCAAGTTTCCCCAAGTGCTCAAAGAAGGGACTAATCGATTTAGTTTCTTGATTTGTCACTCAATAAGCTAAGCTACAAGATGATAATGGAGTTTTCTTCCCTTGATTTTTCTCTCTCAAAGTCTCAGCCCCGAAGCTGAAAAATGGAGAAGAATGAAGGCTAAGAAAGGTTATAAGGCTTAGTCCTAGTTTGGGTCAAAGATACATGGATTGCTTCCACTTGTCACCACCAATTTCTCTCTCAATTTTTTGTCTTTTCTCTTGGCTTTTGAAGTCAAAATTTTCGGCTACCTTGATCAGATTTGGAGCTGATATTTAGGCTCTAATAACAATGAGATTAACTTGATAAAATGGTGGTCAAATGGTATGTTCAATCGGTAGTGAACGGTACACTTCGGTTCAAGCCGATTTTCCTTAAATCGTGTATACTAGGGTTTTAACTTATGATTCACTAACTTATTATTATCACTTCTAATCACACACTATTTTCTCATCTAAAACTCACTCTTAATCATCAAATTTAGTACACACTCCGCACCGATTACTCATACTACAAAAAGACGTAAAAATCCTAATTTACGCTAACAAGAAAACAAACGAAAAAACCCTTGATTCTATGTTTGTTTACACTTATTGTGGAGTGAATGAGTAGTGAGGCGTTTAAAAATTAAGAAATGCCAAATAAAAGGGAATTTTAAGAAAAACAAATAAGAAAATTTTCCAGTCGTCACACTCTAGCTCACGAAAGGGCCACGAATATACCATTTAATTACATAGAGGGCCCAAAGCATTCACTTAATAGTTGGAGGGTTAAAAATTCAACTTTTAAATAGTTCGAGAGCCATCGGGACATTTTGCCCTTTTATATATCAAAAAGTTAATGTGCAAATTTTGGATAAAAATATGTGCCCACCCTTATGTATGAAATTGCATGCCATTTTACTGTAGTTGATATGTCGATATGAGTAACATAATTTTCCAAACGGAAAGGATGAAAAAATATTAACAGTATTTAATCTGTTGAATATATTATATTTTCATAGATCAAAAGTTAACGTGCAAAATTTGGATAGTAGTAAAGCAGGTTAACAATTTATTTATGTGGTATATTGTAAGGCCAGTAAAATGTGGAAGTTAAAATTTAGATACCAGCAAAGTGCAACCTATAACAAAATAAAGCTACATAACTAATGCCTGCAGTAGCAAGGTAGTCAGCAATCCATTACATTTTGAGACGCTAAGAAAATGGAAATTTCACATCATGTTTTATTAGCTAGATTCTAACAAGGTAAGTGGAAAATGGAATACATAAACTGTTTTTTTTTTTTTTTTTGCGAGGGGTGTTGAGAATAAAAGATGTTGTATTATGTATATAGTATACAACGACACTATTCATGTGAAGCAGGAATAATAACGTAAAAGATACAAGGATCTCAGTGCTCAACATAAACAAAAAAACTTTGTTGGATAAGTATCCCACATAAGAACATTAACTTATTTATTCTACACATTGTCACAAAAAAACTATACAACAGTTCAATCAGCTAACCAACTTTTGCCCCTTGCAATTGTCTTAATCAATAATGGGGTTTTTTTTTGCAAATTAAACCTAACATGGTTTCTACCATGTTGCAATGTCAATTGATTATGTATAGTTAGTCTCTATTTATGATCACAACAACCAGTTTTTGATATGAGTGTTTCTGGATATGCATTTTGGGACAGACTTTGGGATGTCCCATTTTATGAAAAACCCACTTACTAACTTCAACCACAAAGCATTCATTACTAGATTTCTCAAACTTGTTTACAATAGCAGTTGTTTTCGAGTCCGAAACAAGTAAAGATATGTGTATTACGAAAAACAATCTACAAGCTAATTGAACAAAAGAAAAATTGAAGAAGATAATTAAGAGATTCACCTATTTCTTTGAATGTCCAAGTCTCTACACACCTATTCTTAACAATCTAAAGTATGTAAAGAATTAGATTTTTACCAGTCTAAGCATGCAAGTATAAGACGCTTTCGAAAGAAACAAGCAGGATTTTTTTTTTGTTTTTTACAATCTCTTTTTAGGCTTCACAGGGTGAGAGGAGATTTACATACATAGGATTCCCAAAGGACAAGCACCGCCAAACATTAAATAGCAGAACCAGATAAAGTCTAAAGATAGTTTTAAAACAAAGCATCAAAATCCACTTTGATTATACATCTTGAAAATTACTAAACAAGATGAAAAGAACAAACTTACAGAATTGAAACTAATGAAATAGCATATCCAGAAAAGAGATGGAGGGTTTGACAACTTTGAGTTCGGATTAGCAGAATTTGCTATAGAAGAGGCTGAAAGCACCTTCAGAACCTACAAATTAAAAAAAAATGAATTTGCATATAGATCTTGAAGCAAAATCAAGTTAAGTGAAGCAAAAGAGAATTACAGCCTAAATTACTAAATTATTTTCTATGTTTAAGGAGCGAACAATCTCTTGAATAGTATAGGTGCCTGTAGCACATATTAAAGAGAACATGCAATTACTTGAACATGCTATCTCTGATGGCTATAATTAGTTGATCTTCAAAAATTGAGAGCCCTTGATGGCTGCTATTAGCAAAGCATACATTGTAGTAAAGTTTTAATCGTACAAAAAGCTATAATTAGTTGATCTTCAAAAATTGAGAGACCCTAAAGTCAATTGAAACAAAAAGATTTCTAATTCTCGACAAGTAGAAGGTTGATGATTAGCCATCATCAACCATGTTGAAAATGCGTTGTAAAACAAAGAAGGATCTCACTTAAGTAAAGGAACACCAAAATTAAATGGAACAAGCATAAGAACCTAATCATCATGTATATGAACTACTGATTCTGTTCTTAAAGCATATCACATAAATTTTAACTACTATATCGTTAGGAGCATGACATTCCAGATGTCCAAATAGTGGAAAATACTTGAGAATACAAGATTTATTATTCAATCCTTTATCAGCTATGTAATAGTTATACCCAGAGCTGATTCGCCTATATAATGGAATAAAGAATCATAAAGGTTAAGCCAATAACTTAAAATTCAATCACCACAAAAAATTTCACAAGAAACTAATACCTTAAGGACCACTACGGGCTAAAGATGGCAACAACAATGACAGCTTTTTTTCCTTCATGGTTAGTATATCAATCTAATAAAATTCCCCACAAATTAGAGACCAAAACAAATTAAACATTGAATTTGCTAGATCCATAAACCTAATTACCACTTCCATACATAATATAGCAAGGTCGATGAAAATAACATCATTCAAACAAACAAAAATTTACACTAAAATTAACTATCCAAAATATCAACATTTCAATTTCTACCTAATGAAAACAACCACTGATGAGATGTTTCTGCACATGTGAAAAGTGCCATGTTGTTAACATAGTTCCACAAAATATGTATGCTGTGGTTCCCAACCAAAAAATGCCCACTTACATTTGACCTAATATGACCCAATGGCATAAATAGCAGCCAAACTTTTACAAGGACAGATATGGCAACTCATAGTTAAATCTTAAAGATAAAGACAAATTTAGTACCACTATCTTAACATTTTCCAGGCCATTGTCAGATCGATGAAAATAACATCATTCAAACAAACAAAAATTTACACTAAAATTAACTATCCAAAATATCAACATTTCGATTTCTACCTAATGAAAACAACCACTGATGAGATGTTTCTGCACATGTGAGAAGTGCCATGTTGTTAACATAGTTCCACAAAATGTGTATACTGTGCTTCCCAACCAAAAAATGCCCACTTACATTTGACCTAATGTGATCCAATGGCATAAATAGTAGCCAAACTTTTACAAGGACAGATATGGCAACTCACAGTTAAATCTTAAAGATAAAGACAAATTTAGTACCACTATCTTAACATTTTCCAGGCCATTGCCAGATTTTATAAGGCCGACGGCCATGAGAAGTAAAAACCCCAAACAAGAGACTAAATAAGAAAAAGTTTTGCAAATTCACCAAATTTCACATACAATATATAACTAAAGCTTTCTAAATCTGCAATTGAGTTTCTTAATTTGAGAAGTCACCATGAAAGAAAAGAAAAGCTTGAGTTTAGTCAAATTTACCAGTCCAATATCATCATTCCTGATGATGGAGAGGTTTATCATGCGCTTGCAGATACGAGAGTAGTCATAGCAGAATGGAATGGAGTACCTCACATAAAGGCCAATCGGGACTTATGTACTGCACTTGGAATTGATTTCTTCTATTTTCCAACCAGATAGCATTTGCATATTAGTGTATTTCAGGTAATATCTTGATCTATTTTTGTGGGTATTCCTTTTGATACTAATTAGAAAAAAGCAGCATAAAAACCTTGTGAGGTGAATCGTGCACCACTCCCAAAAAAAACAGCATAAAAGCCATCCCTTGGTTGTATATCTTAATTCCTCATCTTGTAAACAGGAAAAATGGATCAGTAGGAACCAAAAAAAGGGTTCCAAAGAAGAAAAAAATATAGTAGTACTATATACAGTTTATAGACAGCACAAAACCAGTGACTTTGATTAATGAATTTCTAGGAGAGTACGAAAGAGTGAAGGAGAAAGATAAAAAGAGAAAGTTGAATTATACAGTACCCATACCGCATGGCCAAATCTAGTTAATATTTTCTTTACTTGACTGCATCAAACTGAAAAAAAAAATGGCTTAAGGGAAAAAATTTTCAGAACATAACATGAACTTTATAATACCAGGTCTCTAAGAAAAAAAAAACAACAGACCTGGAAAAGTAAAAATCATGGTCAAGGATAAAATTGACTCCAAAATTCCGACTACTATCAGCCAAGAATAGAAAAAAAATTAGAAAATCAATCAAAAGTCACCATAGTCAAGGAATTCATAATAAATAGGTGAAATGACAAAATCAGTTTTGCAGAATATCAAAACATGAACTTTAACCTTTATGATTCCTATAAAGTATATATTTTAACTCAACCAAAAGCAAAAATTTTTCTTGATAGAAAATAGAATGCTTGGAGAGAGATTTACAATTCTCCACTCCAAGATTTAGTTCATGGGTATATGAAGAAGGTTTGGTAAATACTGACTTTCAAATTTTTTGCCAGATACTGACTTTCAAAAAATTTTTAAAGGAGGATTTTCTAAGACAAGAGTAACATGCAAATTAACATACCAATTTATCTTAAAACTTCTATGCTTGCTACTTCAAGAGTAGAAAATAAGATGAATGCACTTTTGATAGACAACTTTGATAGTTTGGTCTATGTATATAGTAGCTTCATTTTTTATATAAAGTTTCGTCCAAGTAATTTTAGAATAAACAAAGCAACCTCTCTTTATAAGGCAGCAAAAGTCACAGACCTTTACTGTAAATTATACCTTATTCATGGTATTGGTTATGGATCTTCAAATGACACCACCATCTCGACCAAGAATTCCAGAAGTCCATCATGCAAAATGGTTACATTTGAAAGCATTTTCTTGCCATGTAACCTGAAATTTGGCAACCAACATTTCATAATCATAAACTAAACATAGGGAGAGCCAGTTACTAATTAAAAGAGGGGATAATTAAATTAGAATATGGTAAACCTAATCCATTCCTTTGATCCCTAGTCTAACAGATATAGTAGGAAACAAATGCTAATAACCATCAACTATCATTGCATGAAAACCAAATAGTGATGGGCCAATAAGACCCTAGCAGAATAAAAATCTTAAAAATCTCCTAGCAGAATAGTGATGGGCCAATAAGCCCCTAGCAGAATAAAAATCTTAAAAAGCAGGATTTGATTATTAACAATTAGTTTAATCAACAGAGAAATATAGTCTATTTCGACAATTTCTTAACTATCTGCATAAGAATCTATATGTCAAAGAAATCACACATACCACTCTTCTTCTTAAAGACTTACTACACATTGTAAATTCTAAAAGTGTATGTTAAAGCAATCAAAACTAAATTTAACCCCACTATAATGCAAACATGAATAGTGTTTAGAGCTGGACCTTGATGTATAAGGTGATCAAGTGACCAAGCAACACAATTTAACCCAATTCACAACCTCTCTCCCTTGATAGGCTCTTTCTCACAAAACCCCCATTTCACATTATATATGCTACTTCTATAAACAAGTTTTTTGGTACAATTGCTCACTCACATGTTACTTCACGGCTCTACAAATATACATAGATAAAATAGAAAATAGACCTGTATACACTAAAATCTAGGGTCAGGGTTCTGAAATCGTTTCCTATGGCAGATGATGGAGCAACGTTGCATTACAGCAGAAAAAAAAGAAGGCCGAACACAAACTCAGAAGCATACTTGAGAAGAAAAGAAAAACACCAGATCTCTGGGTTTACAAATACTTCCAACTTTTGGTGCTTTTGGATGGGTTAAGATGGAGATTTTATTGTAGCTTTCTTCTTTTTTTTTTAAGATCAAAGAAGGAGATGGAAGAATAGTGTTTCAGACCCCTGGGTTATTAATCGAAAGACTAACAAATCCTAGCAGGAAAAATGTCTTTCTTTTTTGAATAAAGGAAAGTGTAAAGATTTAGGGAAATATTGCAGCATACTGATCAAGATGATTTCTGTGTCTCATGCGTTTCGTAGCTTCAAATCCAGACCAATTCTAATAAGGGAAAAAAATCGGTTAGAATCATATAACTCAAAAAAGAAAAGAGAAGAAAGGGAAAAGGGAGGGGAAATGGAAAGGAGAGATAGAGAAAAAAGAAGTACCAAATTAAAAATAACAATTGGAAGAAAGGAACAAAGAAAAGAAAAGAAAAGAAAAAAGGAGATTTGGAGAAGAATCAAGTGGCGGAGAGGGATGAAAACAAAACTCTTGGGAAAACAAAAAAGAAAGGGATTTTTTCAAAAACCTCACTTGAAGTTTCTAACAATTACACATAAATACCCTCTAATATCAAAAATTACACTACACTCCCCTTGATTGACATATTTGATAACAAATTAAGTCCATGTCACAAAAAATAATCTTAAAAGTGATGAATCATCTTGTCAAAGAATTATATTTCAAGTTTGCCCTCATTGACCCTCCAAGAAATGAGTTAAAATTTTGGATAAGAAAAATGACAATAAAAAAAGGAAGACAAATTGGCACCAAGTTGATCCCCTTAGAACATGTAAATAACATTAGTTAAATTAGCATTCTGGATAGTAAAGTCCTGCAAGCACCATTGTAGGGTTGCAAACGAGGAGAGTCGAGTCGAGTTTTGGCCTAATCGAGCCGAACCTCGACATAACTTCATTAACTCGAACTCGAGCTCGAGCTCGATTCAAACTCGAGCTCGAGCTTGACTTGATTCGAGCCGAGCTCGAGCTCGAAAAAAATAAAAAATAATTATTTTATTTTTTAAAAAATAAATAAAATAATATTTTTTTCTTAATAAATAATAAAATATTAAGGATATATATGTAATTTTACTATTAAAATAAAAAAAATAAAAAATATATATATACTTAAAATAAAAAAATAAAAATATATATATATACTTAAAATAAAAAAAATAAAAAATATATATATACTCGAGCTCGCGAGCCGGCTCGTGAGCTAACGAACTTAATATTTTGAGCTCGATTTCGACTCGAGCCAGCTCGAACTTAACTCGAACTCGAGTCGAGCTTGACTCGAGCGGCTCGATTCGTTTGCAGCCCTACACCATTGGAAGTGCAACGGTACTTTTTGGACAAACATATAGCATAAATACTGATGAATGAGCCAAAAACAGAGGCCAAGTTCAACTGAATACAAAGGCAACTAGAGGCATATTTAAACAAGTATCATTCACAAGCAGAACCTTTGAAGAAACTTGTTTTCATCAAATTATCATCAGAGCTCACTTCATGTAGGCACATCATTGAGGATCAAAAACAGAAATTGGGTATGTATGCAAAGCAACAATTAGAATTTTCGAAAGCAAAAGAAATCCTGATAGGTTATATTTTGTTGTTCTAAGTGTGGCTATTTTGAGTGGTTTGATGGCAATGAAGCTAAAGAAGTGAGCAGTTGAAGATAAGAAGATCCAACACAAGTTCAAAGATCAAAAGGCATTGGCATAGATCTTTAACATCTCAATAGCTTTCGATCAAGCTCATATGGTGCAAATATGTCACTATTTTCACTAATCCTTCACAAGATGAAGGATTTTATTAACTTCCCTACCAGATCTCTCCGTTCTCTAGAGCTATTTCTTCTACTCTTTACAAGTAGTACAATTGCTAAAATGGCACTAGAAGCATTATATATCCCAAGGTTAATGTTGCTAGATTACATATAAAAATATTATACTTGGAAAGCTTATCTTTTTTACTTTTCCCCATATTTGTAGTATTTTAGGGATTGATTTCTGAGGGTATTTTGGTCACTTTATTCTCTTGAAAATGACATTTGGTCATATCAAAGTTGTGACGCCTCCACCTCTCCCTAGGGCGAATTCTAGGGTATCAGCGGGACGCCTGCCCAACTCTCGTTAGGATTCACGCACTCGTTCAAGTTTAATAAAGGATCACAAATCAACCATCGATTTAATTAAGAAATACTTCGAATGTACAAGTCCAAAACTCCAAAGGCTAGCATATACAATTACAATCCACAATTCCCAACATAACAAAATTTACAATTTAAGAGCCTCCAATTTCATACAAAAGATATACAAACTTCCCCCAAAACCCGCTAGTTTAGAATCTCCAACTTCCACCTCCAAAGCCTGTTAAGGAAAACAAACTTAAAGAGATGAGCTAACGTCAGTGAGGCCAAGAAAATCAAGCAAGCAAGCAAGTAGCACCAATCAATCAAATAATATACTTGAAAGCGACGTTCACATGAAATTTCATTTGAGTGCACAAATAGGAATTAAACACACATGGAAGGATACAGGAGCTCTCAGGAGCTATTTCCACGTCTCGACCGATTCCGGCCGTTTGAGGTTGACTCTCCGTCAACTCAAGTAGTAACATGACTGTAGTGTTCCGCTTACTTCCTCCATCCAACATAACACCCACTCGGATCCGGAACCAAACATTCATGCAGCGGCGATACTATTCGAGTATGCCAAGCGAGATCTCAAAAGATCAAACTATATCATTTCCCAAGGTTCACCAAACTTCTCGACCAAGCCCTTGCCGATTCGAATTACAAGGTTAGCCAATGGGTAGGGGCGTCCCCAGAAGCATGATTGGTCGATGAGACAACGCTCCAATTGATTTAGAATCGTTCATAGGGTGAGAGGCACCTCCCACTCGAATAGGGTGTGGTACATGCTGCCGCTCCGTGCTCACGAGTTAAAACATTTCGAGTACAAGTGCAAGTCACAAACATTCATGTAACAAGTATCATTTGATCAAGAGAGAGAGAGAGGATAAGGGCAGTAAAGTACACCCTCGCCTCTGCAAGTTCACGTGTCATATAGCACTTGCACAATTACCATTTCAATCATAGTAACATTGAACATGCACTTGACACTCACCATAAGTCAAGAGCAAAACAAGAGCAAAGCGAGGGTCAGACAAGCTCCTCGACGTCCACGTGACCACCTGAGACATGTACAATCACGATTATCTAGGTACTCGACCAAGGCTAATAAGAAAACATCTTCTTGTTACCCACACTCAAGGTCACAAGTTCAAGTCAAGTTAAAGGAGGTTTTCTCGCTAAATCATTGAAATAATACTCAAAAGTTGTTTTCGAGTCAAGTCTTGGCAAGAACTCTTAGTTCCAAAAGAAAGTACCATACTTAACTTTCGGCACGAAAATCGAGAAAAAGGGAAGATGGTTTTCATCTCTCAAAACATCTAATCCTATGCCCAAGTTTTAGAATATTAAGAAGCGTTCACATTTTCTAAACTTATGGAATCAAAATTCATCAAAATTTCACTCATTTTCATAGTAAATGTTAAAGCTAAAGGTTCCAAGTTTCGAGTATAAAATTAGTGAAATTCTTCAAGAATTACTCTAACTAAAACGCTCCATTTTTAGGGTTCAAATTCATGTAAACCAAGAACATAAGACTAGGGGTCGAAATCCATTTCTCAAGTATGAAATGAGGTGCAAATAACTAAGAAAATAATGCTTGTAACCTAGAGAATGTTTCCAAGTGACTTTAGAGTATTGTCACTTTACAAGGAAAATTTCAGTTTTGGCAACCGTTTTTAAAAAATCATAACTTGAGTTCCATAAGTCCAAAATTGGTAAATCTTATACCGTAAGAAAATAAACTTGATGATCTAAAACTCTCTAGAAGACATTTTTTCTAGATTCGAATCTGAAATTAGTCAAATTTTAGCTCCAACTCACTGTTCCAGACAGAATAGAGCAAAACAGTCTTGCATTTTCAGTGAACTTGGAAATTTGGCAAAATTCATAGAAATAGAATCAGCCTTTTAAATTTATACCACTGAAAGAACTTCAAGTATAATTTCAAATGTGACAAACGGAACTCAATTTGGACCTTTATACACCAAGATAGACAAGTTTCATAAAAGCTAATTTTTAGGACCTGGTTCACGGAAATCCAACTTTGGAGCACTTGACACAGTTTGTAAATCAGGTCATAACTAAAGCTTCACAAATCAAAATTTAACTTGGTTTATGGCGTTGAAAACTAGATTCAAAATAATAAAATTCACTAGAAGAAACTATCTTAAAATTCATTTTGTAAGATGAGTGAAAATGAGTTACAAAATGCAGCTATGCTTGTTTCTCGGATTGAAACAGTGAGGAAAATCTGTCAAGTTTGCCGGCTCACTACGGCTCATAGAAAACGAACTAGTAGGTGTATTTTATACCATTGGAAATCCCTCAGAGTCTAGTTTCATATGCTACAAACGGTACTTGATTTTGACTCCTGGACGAAAAGTTATGGGCTGAAACGTACACACTAGTCTGGTATCCTGATCAGAAATTTTCCAGATTTGCTTCCTCACTTTAACCCAACTTTCACTCAACCAAATGATATGCTTTTTGGGAGATAATTTACACACATAAACACCAACATATAACAAGTATTTTGGCATCAAAATAACCACAAAATTCAAAATTAAAATGAAGGAAATAACCAGCAAAATTTCGGATAGCTTGCTCCTTTTTCTCTTCAACTTTTCTTTTCAACTATCTCAACCAAAACCAGGTTACCATAACTCATCAAAACAGCAACTAAACAAGCAATTCCTCAAGGCCACTACCTAAGAAGCCACCTCAAGACATCTACCTAGAATCAAGATTCATTGAACCCATCAACAACCCAAGCCTAACTTAGTTTAAAACTAACTAAACTAACCATAAGTTGGAAGGAAAAAAATGAGGGTTTTGGGAAGTTACCTTTCTTCCAAGTGTAGGGTACAAGACTACAAGGAAACAAGCTCTAAACCACCAAGTTTCTTCCTCCTTCAAGTCTCCCTTCAAGCTTGAGTGATGATCCAAGAAAGTGAGCAAGATTGGAGTGCGTTTTTGGACCAAAAATGGAAGAAAATGAAGCTGAAATTTTGGGCAAGAAATGGTGAAGGGTGGCCGGCCAAGAGGGAAGAAAGAAAGGAAGGGTTTGGTAGCTTTTGAGTGAAATGACTTGATGGAAAGGTGGTATGACATAAAGCTATCTTGGGTGCAAAAGTCAACAATTGAATAGTGGACCATTAGTGCTCCTAATTGAATTTAATTTAACTCACTCACCTCTAATTTCTCAATTAGTTTTTCTTAGTATACAATTGGTCATCTTTAATTCTCCAAAATCACTGCACTCTCGGACCGAATATTATCTCGAAAAATGTGTTTTCACTAATTCTCACTAATCAACCGGTTGAAAAATTAACTTTAAAGACAAATGTGCTAAAAATATAAATTGGGGGCAATATACCATGCAAATGCAATTAAAATGGATGAAATAAATTTATTGGAAAAAATGAATAAATAATTAATTAGATAAGCCAGTGAAATAAATAAATAAATATAAATGAAATAGGTCCTCACATCCTTCACTCTTTAAAAGAATTTCGTTTTCGAAATTCATACCTTAGTTCGAAAACTCCAGATATCTCTTCTGCATCCTGCTCTTAAGAATTGTAAAACCTATTCCGCGCTAGATATCCCGTAAGTCGTGTATCCCTAATCTTTTCACGCGTTTCCGTAAATTCAATTACCTTATTAATAAGCCAATCAGAAGTAATAAAGAGCACCTCAGGAAATTTGTCAATCTACGGATTCCAATCCAAGAACAAATCATGAAATTCTTACCTCAATATCCTAGTGGTCCTTAAGTACTCTCAATGAACTTTAATGTTTCGTATATCAAATTTTATAAGATCTTAACAACGCAGTAATTTCTTCCTACTAGGCCTTAACCCTAATAATCTTTCAAAATGGTTAGAAAGAAACCTCAAGTAATCAATAACTTAAAAAAAATCACATCTAGTTCCATACAAATGTATACAAATATCAAAACACTAAAGGATAAACCTTAAATTCAATAATATCCTATTATAGTCCCCTAGTCATTTATTCCGATAAATTCAAACCTTACATCAAATATAATAAGACTCTTGGGTTCATTCCTTTCCACAAAGAGAAAATATAGCTTTATAACAAAATCAAAATATTTGAAATTTTTAAGAGAAGGATATAAAATTTTTAGAATAACACTCGTAAGAATAAATTCTTAAATTCTTGGTTGTTTGCAAAGACTCCCTTAGTTAACTCTAAAGTGTAAAGGTAAGAACGGGATGACATAAAATACTTGGTTAAAACCTTTTCTTTTATAAATGATACGATCTTAATAACTCAAATTTCATGAAAATATCGTACAAGAGAATTACCCAAATAACTTAAACAAACACAAAAAAAAATAAGATCGTAAATTCTAAATTACTTTTACAAGCACATTTATAGCAAATTTAAATATCAATATCTAAAAGGTGTAGAAAGGCAAAGAAATATATTTTTGAATTGAAAATCTTTGAATTCATCCTCATTTTTTTTCTTCAAACTTCGTACGTAACAGATAAAACTAGAATAGGAGGTTTTAAACATGAAGTGCTGAGTTTTTTTTTCCAAGGTCAGGTATAACAAGTTTCACTGTCAAAAGATAGATTAAATTTCTTCCCATAAACTATCTAGTTTATATCTAAAACTCGAAAAACCAATTTACATTCCCTTTACTCATGGATCATTGAATCTTAACTACTAATCATAGGACAAAAGTCTTTCACCAACACATAAGTGAAAGTTTACAACTCTTAAACCCATATTATCTTCATACACAAACCATTATGTTCAAGCGTAAATAGAGTACTAAGTCATCATTACTAACATTCATTCGTCCCATGGATTAAAGTGAATCATCAAATTACTTCACAACCAAAACAATGACTAACTCACATCATGATCAGACACCAATGTATTCAACATATATCTTTAAACCGTACTCCTACACTATTCATATCCTCAACGCCATTCTCCGGTTTCTATTTCTCACACAAGTTTAAGGCAATATAGGTATAAGAGGGTAAGGATCACGTAATCATAGATGCAATACTAGTAAATCATAATCCAAAGTACAATTATCAGATTTCACAAGATTGATGTATATGATCACAACAAGTACAAGTAAACATATAACAAGTCCAGATATATCAGAAATTAAGCAAGTCTGCAGTGCTAGCACAATATACATTCAAGACAAGCATCAAATTTTAAATTAAACCACCATCGATAGAAACCCTAACCAGGGATTTACTCGCCTAGGCCACGACAATCTTCATAATTCCAATCTCTTCAATTTGTTCAGTTTTAGGTCTAGCACTCAGATCCTTCATGTCCTACATTCGCCATTACACTTTATAAAACTTTAGCCTCTTCATTTTATCTCTTAGCTATCTTTCTCTTTAGTCAATGCAGTTTTGGAACTCCTAGAACTATCCACGAAATCATTAGTACACTCTTGCTCCTCGATCACACTAACTTCGGACACTCAGATGTGATCACTCTACATTTTCAAAACTCCCTCAGTTCTTACACCTAAAGATAGGTTCTCTCCTTGAAAATCAAGAATTTCATATTCAAATATCGGATAAGTTTTTTTTTTATTTATTCGAAAGCGGAAATTTTCCAGTAAGTAAATAGGTGGAAAATGCATTTTATTTCTTTGAAAACTCTTTTGTTTTGGATCAAAACCATCATATGTGGAATTAACTAGCAAATCCCAGTTTCTTATCTCCTATAGCTAATACTAATATTTGCACCGATTCCTTCCATTCCTACAAATACAAAGATAATTCGATTCTCATTCAATCTTTCACTACAAATCTCTCACCTGATGTTTCTTTTCGATATAACACTACATAATTCCTCAGTTTTGTTTCCACCAATGCCATTAAAAAAAACTCTCAAGTATGAATTCTCTTTAACCACTAGGACACAGTAGGTTCTCTAGTTCAGGTAATATTCCAGTTAATCCCACAGTCCGGCATCCTAAACTTCAAACTTAAGATACACTACAAGATCTGAAGCCTAAAGCTCTGATACCAACTGCGACACCCCCACCTCTCCCAAGAGCGAACCCAAGGGTATCAGCGGGACGGCTGCCCAACTCTCGTCAGGACTCACGCACTCGTTCAACCTTAATAAAGGATCACAAATCAACCATCGACATAATTAAAAAATATTTCGAATATACAAGTCCAAAACTCCAAAGGCTAGCATATACAATTACAATCCACAATTCCCAACATAACAAAATTTACAATTTAAGAGCCTCCAATTTCATACAAAAGATATACTAGCTTCCACCAAAACCCGCTAGTCTAGAATCTCCAACTTCCACCTCCAAAACCTGTTAAGGAAAATAAACTTAAAAGGATGAGCTAACGCTCAGGGAAGTCAAGAAAATCAAGCAAACAGGCAAGTAGCACCAATCAATCAAATAATATACTTGAAAGCAACGTTCACATGAAATTTCATTTGAGTGCACAAGTAGGAATTAAACACACATGGAAGGATACAGGAGCTCTCAGGAGCTATTTTCACGTCTCGACCGATTCCAGCCGTTTGAGGTTGACTCTCCGTCAACTCAAGTAGTAACATGACCGTAGCGCTCCGCTTACTTCCTCCATCCAACATAACACTTACTTAGATCCGGAACCACATTCATGTAGTGGCGACACTATTCGAGTATGCCAAGCGAGATCTCAAAAGATCAAACTATATCATTTCCTAAGGTTCACCAAGCTTCTCGACCAAACCCTTGTCGGCTCGAGTTACAAGGTTAGCCAATGGGTTGGGGCGTCCCCACAAGTATAATTGGTCGATAAGACAACACTCCAATCGATTTAGAATCGTTCAAAGCACTGAGTCAGGATGAGAGACACCTCCCACCCGAATAGGGTGTGATACATGCTGCCGCTCAGTGCTCACGAGTTAAAACATTTCGAGTACAAGTGCAAGTCACAAACATTCATATAACAAGAATCATTTGATCAAGAGAGAGAGAGAGAGGATGAGGGCAGTAAAGTACACCCTCGCCTCGGCAAGTTCACGTGTCATATAGCACTTGTACAATTATCATTTCAATCATAGTAACATTGAACATGCACTTGACACTCACCATAAGTCAATAGCAAAACAAGAGCAAAGCGAGAGGTCAGACAAGCTCCTCGGCGTCCACGTGACCACCTGAGACATGTACAATCACGATTACCTAGGTACTCGACCAAGGCTAATAAGAAAACATCTTCTTGTTACCCACACTCAAGGTCACAAGTTCAAGTCAAGTTAAAGGAGATTTTCTCACTAAATCGTTGAAATAATACTCAAAAGTCGTTTTCGAGTCAAGTCTTGGCAAGAACTCTCAGTTACAAAAGAAAGTACCAAACTTAACTTTCGGCACGAAAATCGAGAAAAAGGGAAAATGATTTTCATCTCTCAAAACTTCTAATCTTATGCCCAAGTTTTAGAATATAAAAAAAGCGTTCACATTTTCTAAACTTATGGAGTCAAAATTCATCAAAACTCCACTCATTTCCATAGTAAATGTTAAAGCTAAAGGTTCCAAGTTTCGAGTATAAAACTAGTGAAAATTCTTCAAGAATTACTCTAGCTAAAACGCTCCATTTTTAGGGTTCAAATTCATGGAAACCAAGAGTATAAGACTAGGGGTCAAAATCCATTTCTCAAGCATGAAATGAGGTGCAAATAACTAAGAAAGTAATGCTTGTAACCTAGAGAATGTTTCAAAGTGACTTTGGAGTATTGTCACTTTACAAGGAAAAATTCAGTTTTGGCAACCGTTTTTTAAAAATCATAACTTGAGTTTCATAAATCCAAAATTGGTAAATATTATGCTATTAGAAAATAGACTCGATGAACTAAAACTCTCTAGAAGACATTTTTCCCAGATTCGAATCTGAAATCAGTCAAATTTTAGCTCCAACTCACTGTTCCAGACAGAACAGAGCAAAATAGTCTTGCATTTTCAGTGAACTTGGAAATTTGGCAAAATTCATAGAAATAGAATCAGCCTTTTAAATTTATACCACTGAAAGAACTCCAAGTCTAGTTTCAAATGCAATAAACGGAACTCAATTTGGACCTTTATATACCAAGATACAACAGTTTAATAAAAGCTGATTTTTGGGACCTGGTTCACGGAAATCCAACTTTGAAGCATTTGACACAGTTTGTAAATCAGGTCATAACTAAAGCTTCACAAATCAAAATTTAACGTGGTTTGCGGCGTTGAAAGCTAGATTCAAAACGATAAAATTTACTAGAAGAAACTGTCTTAAAATTCGTTTTGTAAGATGAGTGAAAATGAGCTACAAACTACAGCTATGCTTGTTTCTCGGATTGAAACAATGAGGAAAATCTGTCAAGTTTGCCGGTTCACTACGGCTCATAGAAAACGAACTAGTAGGTGCATTTTATACCGTTGGAAATCCCTCGGAGTCTAGTTTCATATGCCACAAATGGTACTTGATTTTGACTCCTGGACAAAAAGTTATGGGCTGAAACGTACACACTAGTCTGGTATCCTGATCAGAAATTTTCCAGGTTTGCTTCCTCACTTTAACCCAACTTTCACTCAACCAAATGATATGCTTTTTGGGAGATAATTTACACACATAAACACCAACATATAACAAGTATTTCGGCATCAAAATAACCACAAAATTTGAAATTAAAATGAAGGAAATAACTAGCAAAATTTCGGACAGCTTGCTCCTTTTTCTCTTCAATTTTTCTTTTCAACTATCTCAACCAAAACCAGGTTACCATAACTCATCAAAACAGCAACTAAACAAGCAATTCCTCAAGACCACTACCTAAGAAGCCACCTCAAGACATCTACCTAGAATCAAGGTTCATTGAACCCATCAACAACCCAAGCCTAACTTAATTTAAAACTAACTAAACTATCCATAAATTGGAAGGAAAAAAATGAGGGTTTTGGGAAGTTACCTTTCTTCCAAGTGTAGGGTGCAAGACTACAAGGAAACAAGCTCTAAACCACCAAGTTTCTTTCTCCTTCAAGTCTCCCTTCAAGCTTGAGTGATGATCCAAGAAAGTGAGCAAGATTGAAGTGAGTTTTTGGAGCAAAAATTGAAGAAAATGAAGCTGAAATTTTGGGCAAGAAATGGTGAAGGGTGGCCGGCTAAGAGGGAAGAAAGAAAGGAAGGGTTTGGTAGCTTTTGAGTGAAGTGACTTGATGGAAAGGTTATATGACATAAAACTATCTTGGGTGCAAAAGTCAACAATTGAATAGTGTGCCATTAGTGCTCCTAATTGAATTTAATTTAACTCACTCACCTCTAATCCCTCAATTAGCTTTTCTTAGTCTACAATTGGCCATCTTTAATTCTCCAAGATCACTGCACTCTCGAATCGAATATTATCTCGAAAAACGTATTTTCACTAATTCTCACTAATCGAGCCGTAGAAAAATTAACTTTAAAGACAAATGTGCTAAAAATATAAATTGGGGCAATGTACCATGCAAATGCAATTAAAATGGATGAAATAAATTAATTGGAGCAAATAAATAAATAATTAATTAGATAAGCCAGTGAAATAAATAAATAAATATAAATGAAATAAAAATTCGAGTGCTCACAAAAGTGAAAGGGGAGGGCAATGTAATTTTTGATATTGGAAGGTGTTTATGTGTAATTGTCAAAAACCTCAGGAGACGCTTTTTAAATTATCCCAAAAAAAATATTCAGATAAAGTATAAGCTTGGCATGTGAGAAACGCAAGGGAGGACCATGAAAACCTGTGAGTACCCAAGCCTTTTTTGACTATATGTTAAGAACTATTCTGATTTTCCAATTTATAGTTAAGAAATGTTAATCGCACTCCCTTATTTGTTACTCGCACCCATTACCATTTCAACTCTATTGATTTGACAAAAATATCCTTTTCAGTTCATTAACTTTATAACCACCTCGTTTTATAAAATTGTGATTAAGGTATGGATGTCATTAAATATTTGTTGTTTTGATACAATATTGTTTAAAGTATCCATTTTATCCTCATAATCTTTACTGGTTCTGCAGTTTTCTTTGAGCACTATCAACGACGATGGATTTTTCTAAAATGGTAGGGGTGGAATGGAAATAAAAGATGTGTTGGTTACAACTTTGATTTTTTTATTTTTATTTTTTTGGTTATTTTGTATTTTCATTTAGTTGATTAAGCACTCTTTAAAACTAAGTCGCATCTTTAAAAAAAAATTTTCAAACCCACTAATTGGATCGTATCTTTCATTTATGAAAGAATTTCTTAACATTTAATAAAATGGAATTCATCTCATTAGGATAATCATAGTTACACAATGTACAATAGGATTTGGGCCATACGCTCCCAAGTTTGGTCAATTTGTTGAGACTAAGTACCATAAAATGTGAGGTTTTTAAGATACTTAGAAAATTAGAATAAAAAATTTTGATGATTGTTCCCTATGATTAAATTAGGAGTAAAATACAAAAAACACCTTGTGGCTTGAAGTTCGGTCATGATATTTTCTCATTATTTTAAAACCCCCCACATAACCCCCTTGTGCTTTAGACTACTTTGGAAATAAACAAAAAATCATCATGTTTAACGAAAAATGTAAAATTCCTATAGTATCCCTATTTTCAAACTATACTAAATAATAGTTCAGGGTTTAAATAAGATTTTAAAACCCTTGTTACTTCATTTAAGAAGAAAGTAAAATTGAGGGGCTCACTTAAAAATTTTTGAAACTTGTCATCTTCTTACTCTCTGTTTTTTAACGAAAAATTCAGAACACACCCACCATGACAACGCAATGCAGTCGCCACCGACCTAGGTGGCACGCCCTTGTGGCGGAATTTAGTGAATTTCACCTCCCAAATTCCATCTTTAGGGCATATCACAATTTCGATATTAAATTTGGCCGAGAAAATCAAATATTGGCAAAATAAACATGAAAAATGACTGGAGTGATGGAAATTATCGTGACCTGCAACTACCATCTCTTTGACCATAGCAATAGAATTCATCATCCATGATCTTTGTCATCAAAAGGAATGAAGAGAAAACTACTCTTTTACTTTTCATATCATCAGCTAGATTTCCACTTTTTCAAAAAATCCCAAAAATTAAAAATTCACGATCACTAAAAAGATTGGAAAAATTCACCGTCAACTCAATTTTATCATCTTCAACCCATCATTTTTCACCAAAAAATAAAAAATAGAAAAACAGTCCTAAAAAACTTTGCTAAACTTCAGTTTCTAGAACCCAAATCCCTATTAAAAAAAGAAAAAAAGGGAAAAAAAAGAAGGAAAGAGAAAGTCGGGGAGCAGGAGGAGTTGCCACTGTCGATTTCACCGGAATCCAAGCCACAACCAACCACTGTAACCACAACCATTGCCAGAATCCATAATCACATTAACTTCACACGCGAGTGTACCTCAAACTCCATTGATTTGGATGATTTGCATCTAACTTCTAAATAAGTCCAAAACACACGAGGATTACGTGGAGGTTTTTAAACAATGAGGAGGTATTATGACCAATTACTATACTTTACCCTTGAATTGGGGTAAATTTATTTTTTAGAATTTTTCTAAATCATATAAACTTACTAACTAAGACCCTGTTTGATAATCCAATTTAGCACTTAAATTTAATGGAATCAATGTTAATACATTCAAATTGTTTGATAACAAAAAATTGAATATCTGAATTAATTAAGTGACACTGAATTTTTTAGGCAAAATTTCCTCCCAAAATTAAATGATAAACTATTCACTTATCACTGAATATCATATGCACTCAAATTTATTATATTTAATATTTAACAATTCAATAATTGAATGGATTCAGATTTCGGATTTCAAATTTTAGATTTCAGACTTTAATTTTCAGATTTCACTTTTATCAAATGTACCGTAAGACTCTCACAATTAAATCTTGAGATAGAAATTCGAAATTTGTTCTATAGAGGGAATGTTGACTTTTTATTTATTAAGAATTTGACCTTAAAACTATTTTTATTGAATCTAAATAGAGATACTTCCTTAATTATGTGTAATATCTTAAGTAAATAGACATTTACCTAAATAATTTATAGGGAAATAAGTACTGAATACTGATAGTCTGAAATACAATTCACTCAAATTTGAAGGACTAATGTGTAAATAACAAATAATTTTGCCACCTCCCTTCTAGAAGTGACAAGTGTTGTATAGCGTGACATGTGTTCGGACACGTATCATAACACTGTAGTGACATGTGTCATCCAAGCTCGACGTGTCATCATCCTATGACACGGGTCGCAATTCTTTTCTTCTCTTGTTGACTCCTTACCATCCTATCTTCCCATAAATGGGGTCTCTCCCTCTTTATTACACGTAAAAAATTAGAAACTCTCACTTATACTCCTAAAAGGGTAAAGTAAGGAAAAGTGAGTTAAAGAGGAGAAAAGAAACTGTAAGAATTGATTTAAAGGATAAGAAAAGAAAGCCATAATGAGGAGATAGTGTTAGGAAAAGGTTCAATCTTACCTAACACTAAGAATATCCAAATGAGTGGCAATTTACATTTATATAGATATATATTGTGTTCATATAATGTTATAATGTTGAAATATTGTTGCATTGTGAGCATCTAGTTTGGATCTACACTCCATAGTAAATTATGCTAGATCCATGCTAATACTGAATAAAATGAAATGTAAAATTACTACTCTTATGTTTCTAAATGCTACCATAATGCATGCTTTTACTTTCTTAAGTTGTAAATGACCATAAATGATTAATATGCAATTGTTATATTATATACATGATGATTGTGCTTGATCATTGAATCTGTCTACAAGTGAGTTGAATCAATTGTCAGTTTTGTAATTTTTTGCATTGCAAAATATCCATAAACTTGTCTCGCCAAAAAATGATATTATGATTGCATGTGTTTGACTATACCAGTTGTGTATTTTATTGCACTGGTACAACAGGTTATGCCAATATTGTGCCTTGATCCATTGAGCAAGTATGGGTTATGTCGAACATCATTACACACATTGATCCGCAATCCAGTATCAGGATAGGATGTTATCCACTTATTGGGTTGAGACTCGAGAGCGAAAGGCACTTCCGGAACTATCCTATTTGTGTTTGGGTGCAGGAGACTGAACTCATGATGGTGGTATAAGGTGGAATCAGGTTGTCACCAACAACCAGTGCCGTATCTTTTATTGCGTTGTGATTCATTTGTGTTTCTTTGCTTGTCTAATCTACCTTGTATATAAAAAGAATGAAAGGTTACTGTAGCAACTTCTCTTTTTGCCATGTGTATAGTTACTTCTTTTGACAAGTGACAGTCCCCTTTTTTCAGTTGAAATTTTGCTCCGCATTGCACAATGACCGAATTTGGTCTCGCATTGGCATTCAAGTATGAGGTCGAGTTCGGAGTTCCTGTAGCAGCTTCCCTTGGCGCCACGTGGCAGCTCCAGAGCTCAAGTTTAGCTTGTTTCTTTTTGGCTGCCGTTGCTTGTTTCATTGGAGCCTGTTTAGTTAGTGAGGTGCTAAGGTTTAGCACTTTTGGTCAAATGCAAGGTACCTTAGGCTGGTTGAATGTATATCATTATTTTACTTCATCTGTGAACTCACTGCATGTAGTTGTTGACTTACCGCAAGTAGTCGTTGGCTACTAACTTTAAAAGTAGGTTGCTTTTTGTCAAAAATTTAACCATTAGATTGTAGTGCTTTGTACTTTTATCATCTATTGACCGTTAGATTTGTATGATTATCTATGAACTCGGCTGACATTGCTTCGGAGCTCGGGCTACAAAGTTTGACACAAGGGGCGGTCTGCCTGCTTTCAAAGAAAATGGGAAAAGGGCCCATCAACTTCCTATTATCGTTTTGGCAATTTTTTTTTTTTTTTGGTAGAATTGAATGTGTAGCCCTGCAGCCTATGCCAAGTCAGGAGACCAGCCATCTTATCCCTGTTTTTCCGCGTTTTGCTTCTTTGGCTGGATATCTTCCAAGACTTCGATCTTTGATAGGCGTACTTTCATCTCATCTTGACCGTTTAATCGCACCTAATCTATCCTGATTTCTAGGAAAATTTTTTCCCTTGCCTTTTACCTGTATTTGCCCGTCTCTTTCTCTAATCACTCATTCTAACCTTCGTTCACTCTGGTTTTGACTTTTTTCCCTCTTGATTCGCTATGTGCAATTTCATATGGAAGTACAATTTTTTGTTATTAACTTTTTGGTTTGAACATTTGTTTTTTCTTCTTTTTATTTCCTTACCACGGTTTAATGAATCTAAATTTTGTTGGAATATAGTGTTGATTTTTTTGTTGGATTTCCACAACAGATGAAGATCAGAAATAGGTGAATTTATTTTGTTCTCATTTTCGGCTGTTGCCATGAGTTGTGTTTCAGGCTTGATACTAACTGGATTTAAGCTGTATCTTGGCGAGGCAACTCAGATGGCATTTTGGAGTATATATTATTCCAGAACTGCAACTGAGTTTGCAGCCATGGTTGTGCTCTTCTTCTTCGCCTGGCATTGACAAACAAATTGGAGCTTTACTTTTAATTGTCAAAGTTCATTGTTTTTTTTTCATTTATTAGTCCAACGGTAGCTTAGTTTGTTCTTTTGAAATTCTCGTACAAATTCAGTTCTACTTCAAGTATTATTACTTCCTGTTTTGATGCTTTCTTATCACTTATCTCAGGTATTTTATGATCCCTTATAATGATTGCTTATGTTATATTTGCTTCATTAACTCAAAACATGGTTTTAGTATGACACTGCCTTCAAGTGAATATGTGAAATCTCATAGGCATGGCTATCAAATGTTTGATTAAATGTCTGTCTGAAACTTGCGATAATTAGTTTTTAGGTTGATTGCAAATGCAACAATAAATCTAGATGGTGTTTTTTGGATCTCTTGAGAAGGTTCTTTAAACAAAAGAATTGCTTGATTTGTGTTTCTATTGATATCTAAAACTAATAAATTAGCTTTATTTTGAATCAAACGTTGGCTATTTGATGGATTTTAGAGTATTCTAAGCGGTTCAACATTGTCACTCAACTTGCTGTCCAGATACTTCTTCTTCTCTGCATTGAATTCACTGGTAAGTTTCAAAACTTATGTTAACTTAAAGGTCTTTTCCAATTTTATCCTATTTTATGAAAACTGAGTGTAGCGTAACAAGATTGTTTTTTGTTTCTCTTTTGGTGGCTTGATAATATCAAACTCTTAAGACTTTTTCCTATATTTCTGAAAACTAGAAATTCTAGGAAAGTATTTTTCTTCACTGCTGAGAGATAGTCTTTGTGTCTAAAATTTTTTAACTTCTACATCTTTGACCCTTGCTGCAAAGAAAAATAGTTAACCTAAAAACTAATTTCTTTTAATTTTTCTTCTCTTCATCAAAAAGAATATTTGATTTATGCTTTTTCATTTATTTGGTGAGTATCTGAATGAATTTTTGTTGTTATTGTAGGAGCAACAAATTCAAACAAATCTTGCTACCATCAATTGAGTAATAGGTATTTCTTGCTTCTTTTTAGCTGTTAGGTTATTCAAAAATGTTTTGTTTTATTCTTGCTGCTAATGGAGAAATAAGTGAGTCACAGAGGAGTAATTTTTCTAATTTGGAATCTATAGGGCTATTTGTTGAGTTCAAATGCTTGTGCTCTTCTTTTAGCAAAGCTTTTATTAACTAATAATCTGAGCCTTAATTTTGATTGTCAAATTCAATTGTTGAATTATATTTAATAATTTGTATGTCTTGAGCTTGTGATTCAATTTTAGCTTTACTTCTGTAGCTTTGACTATTTTACTATTTTTCTTGCTATTTAATTGCCTGCTCTATGATACTGACAAAAAATTCTCGGTACTTCTAATAATTTTTTGTCCATGCTCTTTTCTTCCTTGTACTCCTGTAGATGTTAAAACTCTATTTTGAAGCTAGAGTTTTGAAATTAGCATGCTTAAGTTGCCAATAATTTTTAAATAATGACAATGCTAAATATGAGCAAATTTAATCTACTGAAAAACTGAGCATTTTCTTGTGAAAATAAAGTTGGGAAATGATTATTATTCTAAGTTCTAAGTCATTAGATTCTCTACCTAGACACTTTGTCCTTACCCGAGCATTCAAATGCAAGGTTAATATTTTTGTCCTTACCTGAGTGTTAAAATGCAAGGTTAATATTTAGAATGCAACCTTATTTATTCTTTTTATAAATTTTTAAAATTATTTATACTTTAAGGGAAAATAAATACCAAAATTGATATTTTTTGTCTAATGAGAGTATAAACATAATGAGAAGGGGTTTAAATGCTAGGTTAATTATTTACAAAGCATATATAAGTGCATCGCCTTTATTTAATTTTATAAACACTCTCCTTATTCCTTGGATTAGTGACAGGAAGAGATATGAAAAATTGATAAATTTTTCATAATACATAGAGATTGGATAAGAGATGATTTAATTGATGGCACAAAAATAAAAACAAATATGCCAGTTATGAGCCTTATGTGTTTAGAAATTAATTTCTTAGGTTTTTATTTGTCTAGGACTTATTGGAAAAAATATGTTAAAACTTATATTTTTACAGTGTGGGAAAAAATATTAAGATGTATAAATCATATCTCTAATTGATATTTAAAAAGGAATATGAAAAAATGATTTTTTGCAATAAGACTACATGTGTGTGCTAGGGAAGATGTATTATTACAGTTTATACTCTGCTTTGGATTTTTTTCATTTATTTACCTGTTTTTATGGCCTATTAGATTAAGTTTCAATTTTGGTTATCATGAAGTGTTTATCCTCTTAGTTGTGTCTTGGAAAGTTTAATTTTCTGACATGTTTCCTTGAACCTTTTATATTGAAAATTTATAAATCCTCACTAGATGTTGGACTCATTTTTGTGTATTTCATGGGGATGTCCCTTTTGTGTTTTTTTTTGTGCGTAGGGTTACTTCTTGACAGCAATCAATTAATCTCAATGGGCATTGGCTGTGATCAATTAACCACTTGTTCTTTTGTGCACCTTAATGGATCTCAATATGTGTTCTTTTGTAATTGCAGCCTATGATTGCACTTTATATTAAGTATTTAGCAAGTCATCTCTTGTCTCTGTAAGACTAACTTGCACTTGAAGATGTTAAGCTATTTGTCGAACTACTTGCCAATCTTTTGTCATCTTCTCTTCTCTTTTGCAATGCTAATGATTTTTTTGTTTTGTTTAGTCTCATATTGTTAGATGCATACTTGATTGGTAATTTATAATTTTAAGAATGCTATTTCACAAACATTACTATTAATCTTATTTTATATGAAAATATATGATAATAGATTATAGGGGGCCTAGGCTGTGCTTAGCACAGCCGATAACCTCCTAGTATTGTTTATATCAAATTTGACTATACATCTAAAACTTACTCACATAGACCTCACTGAGTTGTGTTAACTCACCCCCAATAATAACAAATTTTGTAAATGATGATTTGAATATAGAGATGCTGTATGAGTGATCTACCAATCAGTAAATTGAGGTTTTGTTGAATTTGATGTAAAGAGACTGGAAGTGAGGAGTGTTTGAATCTGCTGCAATGTGTTGTAACTTTTCCATTATAAATTTACTCCTTTCGTCCCATAAAAATAAGCTCACTTTTCCTTTGTGTTTGTCCCAAATTACAGGTTTATTTCCTTTTTAAAGGGTAGGTAGTTTGTTATTTTACTATCATACCCATATTTAATGCACATAGTTATCATCAAACGCATTACTCCATTAGTTAATTATACTACTTGGAATATTAAACACATCACAAATAACTAGATTTACCATTTTTTTTCCAAGATATAGTAACACGTGTCTCTTACTTTGAATGAATGATCTAATGTTAATAGGGGGTATTTGAAAAAAGTATTAAAAAAATAATTGTTGTAACTACATTAACTAAATTTCTTAATTTGTGTGAAAAAAGAAATGGGCCTATCTTAATGGGATGGAAGGAGTAATAAAAGAGTTTGTGTTTCAATAAATAGATTATTGTGTTAACTAAGTAAGTTTTTGTGAGATCTAAGCAGTCCACTACTAATGAGATCTTGCTAGGGGATGGAGTTGGGGTGTGATGTGACAAAGATAGTATAAATTAAGGGTGGAAGTAAAAGTAAAACACCGTGTCAAGAATGAGTAGAATTATGATTGATTCAAAGTAGGTTAGAATAAGAGATACATAAAAGTGTGTATTTGTGCATACTTTGTTATTTTAGGAAATACATAATATTGCTATTCTTGAAATTGTTTACGAATTTTTTTTATGTTTTGTAATTAATCGAAAATTAAGTGAACAAATGAGAAAAAGTCTCAGGCATAGCTGTACTCTATACGGCTTTGATGGGTAGAGCTTTATTTGAACCTATAAAACTGGCTCGTAAAGTTTGACATTCATTTGCCTATCTTCTATTATCTCAATGTCATTTGAAAATATCAGTTATCCCAACTCCCTTTATAGCAGAATACTTGACTAAAGCAAATGCTCTAAGTTACGTGTTTAGAAGGATGATGAAATCGAACATATCTAGGGGAGAGATGGATTGAGTGATTTGGGGGAGGAAATGCAAGTGAAAGATGTTGGGTTCGAATCCTCCCACTTACACAAAAAAATAAAATAAAATAAAATTTGAACATATCTAAGACTTCTTGAAGGTAAACTTAAAATTCACTCAGTGTTGAAATTCTATACCTTGAATAATTGTCAGTTAACTAGCTTGACGGCGTCCAGTCTTTTACTGCTTCAAAGCAGATAAATCTTCCATAATCTTTCTCTTTTACTGTTCCAAATAATTTCTTTCTATTTTAAAGTATATATTATCGTTGTAACTTGGACCATCGGAGTTATACCTGCGGATTAAACCTCAACTCTTCTTTAACCCCAGGTCAATGGTAGAGTGAACTTCAATCTCACAACACTTCCAAAACGGTATTTTTGGAAAGTTAATTATATACCTTTAAAACTTATTCTGGGTCATAAAGTTTGATAAGAAAGAATGAGACAATGATCAACTCCAATTTTGCAAATTGCACTAACTAAAAAGTTTCAAATTATAAGAATGTAACTTGTTTTTAGCTTCCTGATCCTTGCGCAATTCCTTTTATTTTTTTTATTTGTTTCGCTGTAGTTTTTGAACTTTTTTATGCTTTTAGTGTAATTGTAACGGTCATAAGAAGGGAGAACATCCTATCCTCTCAATAAAGGTAGGAAAGCCAACACAAGTTAGTTCAGTTAATAAGGACAGACTACTTCCTCACAAAAGGTCATGTGTTCGAATTTCGTTATTGGTGTGAGGGCTATGTTGATGAGTGATCTGTAAATATCTTTGTAAGCAACCTATGTTCCAGAAGGCCTGTCCTGACCCGTGGTGGTGACCGAAGTCGAAAAAAATAAAGCAAGGAAAAATGTAGAAGTGTTTACAAAGTAGTTATGCAATTGAGATTGCAGACAACAGAGGGAAAGAAAGAAGAAATAGTTTGAGGTCACTCTCTCTTGTACTTCGTCACTTTGCTATTTTCATCTTGTCTAGGTGAAATTCACAAGTGTGCAAAGATTTGAGGTAACTTTCAGCTTTGGGGTCAGGGAAACATTATTATTATTAATACAGGTGGTCATTTAAAGTTTTCTTGGCCTAGGGAAACAAGTTGACCTAATCTCTGAAAAGCAATAATGTAGCCTTAAATTGAAATACTTACTTTGGCATCAAAGTTTTGAAGTTGTATTCTGTTTCTGAGCATTTGGCTTCTTGGTTCTTCCTTCGTGTAGAATCAATTTTATTTTCAAATAAGTTCATCATTTTTGGCTGTAAGTCACAATTTTTAATCATACTTTCTGCTTTGTACAAAGGAAAGGAAGGAACTTGTTAGGAAAAGTCCTAGTGCAGTAGCTGAATTGTTTAAATAGTTCATTAGACCGTTTGAATTTTAAGGTACAACTTTAACCCATGCAGAAAACTTAAAAGGGCATTTTAAAAGCTCTATCATGGAAATTGGCACATTGAATTTGAATAAGAAAAACTCAATGGCGATAGTCTTAAGATAACTCATCATGCTAGTAGCTATTTTTGGACCTGAATTTCCATATGTAACTTGGATTCACCTCAGACTGACTTAGGGGTTAAAAAAAGTAAAAAGAAAAAAAAAAAGAAAAAATCAACCCAATTGTGTTAAAAGACATTTCTAATCTGAGGCACTATAATGATTTTGTTGGACGCTTGGTTCCAACAATTTTTCATAAAACTATAATGAGAAATAAATAAATTCAAACTCCATCCATTTGGATGTCAGAACACTTGTTTGGATTTGCTTCAGATTGTTCTTGAATAACATTATGCTTCTTCAGATATACAGTATCAGAAAATACCATTAAGTTAATACTTTGATTTTCATAATCTTCCACCACACAAAAGAACATGAAATGTGGGCAAATGCGGCAACAAACATGTACCAGCAGATGCAGAAGTGGATTTGATAATTTTTTACAGATTTTCAATAATAGCAACAGAAAAAAAGGCACTGTCAATATCAATGTGGTCGTTTCTGTGTGCAATGTACAGAACAACACAGAGAAGTACACCCCAAACCTATCTGTGCAATAAACCTCAAAATTGTATTTTGAGGTGTGATGTTAGAAAAAAAATCTAAATATATCTCTGGGGACATTGAAGATCAAAGTAAAGCCAAGTTTTGCCCAAGGAGGATCCAGACCCAGTTTGACAACCCACAAAGCCCAAAACTTTTCACCTCTTTTAAGCTCCATCTGAACTCCCATTGGCTCCATCTGAAGATTCTGAACTCTGCTAGTACTGGGATTTGTGCACTTACATTGATATCCCAAATTCTGATTGCAAAATGCGATAAACCCAATACAGAGGCTGCAAGGATGTCCAGGATATACATGTTTAGGACCACCATTCATTAAGGTATAGCATAAATTTGGTCTTTCTTCCATTCTTCCAAAAACAAGTATATTATTATAACGGTAAAAGGTTCTTAGCATTGCCAAAGCTAAACTAGCAAAGGCAACTTGTCAGCTTTCTTAACAAAATGATAAGAAACTTGTAAAAAGGAGTATGAAACCAAATCTACTTCAAACTGCTAACATATGCAATAAGAGCGTGAAGTGAAGTACCTGATCTATCATCATCACTTCCATTAGGTCAAATCATCTGTAGTGTCACCAGTTAGCTTCTCAAAATCCTCTTAGTATATTCTGCTTTGCCAGACTCCAGACATTTACTACAACTAGCTCAATCATCATAATCACTATCTCCTTGCCCTGTTGCATCTCCATTTTGTACAAATTCTATCATCTCCAACTCATCTTCTCCTTTACTTGTTGACACCTTAGAATGTGAATCCAAATGTCCTCCCCGAAATGCTGAGTCACTGATGTAGTTTACGGATTGCAAGAAGTTGAAGTAAGCATATTTAATATCAAACCGCATATCATACCCTGCCACACGAATAATCAATGGTTCATATTTGGAGTGAAGCTACTAGCACAAGATAATTCATAAACAGACTTCCTAATGTCCGGAGGCCGTCAACTGATCTTACAGTAGTTCACTGCAATTGTCAGTCCTCTGCTGTCTGGGCACTGACTAACATGATGGAACCACATACTTGGCCTGCATTAATACATCATACATCACTCAAGCTAATTGATAATCCGCCAGATGCAAATGATGGAGTTAGGAATACACTAAAAACAACAAACTAACTTAGATGTATTAGAAACATCACCCTCCCCCAAAAAACAAAAATGGAAAATGAATAGTACGAGAAAAAGGAATCATTCAAGAAGTCATATTTGGCCATCTTCAGTAACTTTTTGGTTTTTTAAGTGATCCTAAACAATGACAAGAGGAACCATTAGTAACCTGGTCATTTTTGTTTTAGCTGAACATAGGCACTATGCTTCAGTTTGGTTCACTACATATTATTAAAGATGCAAAACAGCTTAAATAGTTTCCTCAAGGAAGAAGAGTACAGAAATTCCTCTGACCAACATGGACCTTTATCTCGATTTCAGCATACTTTGATTCTGGAGATATGCTTCAATCCAGCCACAAGCTATTTTACTTCGATTTACTATTTGATCATTTCCGTAGCATATTTACATGCCTAGTGCCTCCCACTAAAACCTCTGATCTTCTTGGGGTATGCTCTAAAACTATCTCACTTTCACTTAATTTTATCATGCTTGGAAATATATGCTTCTGAATTGCATGAGCAATTCATGCAACATATTTTAGTCTTAGTACTTTTCAATAGAAAATCTTCCCTCTCTATTAAACATTAATGTAAGTGGAACCTATTCATGAACTACATCACCTAATCTCGTGAATCAAAGGTTAAGCATAATAACTAAAAAAAAAGTGGTTTGTGTGTTCAACTTCATTTTGATTCCTAGTATTGTACTAGGTTGACTAGAATTAGTTAGTACTTTAAATTCAAACTGAGGTCAGTATTGTTTCTAATGTACCACTTAAAAAGTAAAAGATATCTCCAATTTACATGACAGCCGGACAAGTTCAAAGCAACAGTGGACAATTACCATCCTGTTAGCTCAAGCACAGGTAGGCATATTCTGGTTTTCAACATCTATAAGGAATGTCCTATCAAAGCATGAAACACACTTCCAAATATAAAGAGAACTTCCAGAAATTAAGCAAATCTACTTGCTTTTTCTATACAAGTATGAACCTTCACAGTTTGATCCACTGGGCCCTAAAGACTAGCAAGGTACAAAAGCACAAATTTTCTGGGATGTGCCATTCCAGTCACAATGTTCATCTAAGGTTGCTATATGGCAAAATCAGTCCACAGATGCTAGATCTCCATAGAGAAGGTAAAGGTTAACACTGTTGAGATAACACTTGAGTCTCACTGTATTCTCATAAGCTACTTACCCATCCACACAGCATTCTCCTCTTAAGTTTTGAACACCAAAAGATTTCTTGTGAATAAGTTATAAATCTTGAAAAAAAGGTTAAGAGATATATATGAAAAAAAAAAAACTTTATCACCATAATTTTCCAAAGACAACGGTGACTTCTCCCATATAAGCACTGTCTAGGTACAAGCTCCCAACAAAGTCTTAGCTGAAACTCCGGGCTAATCATCTGGCTTTACACCGTTGACAATTCATTTCATTTATGTTGATATCACAGGTGAATTGCTCTTATTATGTATGTACTTGATATGAGTTTGTATATGTACATTGAAGTTTGGCAGGAAAAAGATGGCCAGAGCTAAAAAGACTTAAAGCAGAGGAAGAAAAGATTTCCTCAATCTGATTCAGTGAGGTTTGTGAGGTACCATTTTGCAAGACCAAATTATTCGGAGAATAATCCAACATTTCTGATAATTCAACTTCAACAATTAGTAAACAAGTTATTTGCCACTTCCTATGACATTGACCTTCTAACTTTGTTCCTCATGAACAAGAGTAAGTAAATCCCAAGTACAATGTTTCTGAAGTCACTTCAAAATTTATAGAATTTTGAGACTTCAATTAAAAGAACAATAGGAACAACTTTCAAAAGGATGATGCTGAAAATCTACTCAAAAGTCTACTTGCTCAGACAATTTTCTCATACATGCTTATAATAACAAGAAAAAACGTTTCAACCATGAACAATTTCGGTGCAACATACTTAACAGAAAAAAAATTGACCACGGCAGATATGCACCAAGGACAAGTAAAAAGAGAGACAGAAACTCACAAATAAAGGACTTGCCCAGCCTTGACTGTAACTTCAAATGGCTTTGGCCCATTATAGTACAAAGGAAACTCAGCCATTTGCCTGTTTGTGTCCTCAAATGAAGGGTATGGATCCACACTACACCATGGTACATACCTCACTGGATCCTCAATTTCTAATTCAAAATCCTCCGTATCCTACAAAGAACCAAAAATCAAATCACAAACAAGCAAAATGCCAACCAAGACAACATGTTTAGGTCCTTCAACAATCTATTTCATCCACTACCAAAATAAAATGCAATTCCATGCTATAACAAGAACTTTTTTTTTTTTCAAACTAGCAATAATGGAAATACTGGTATAAAAATCTGGCATTGTGGAGAAGATGGATGTCACCTCAGAGTAGTGATACTGAGCTGCTGGATAGTCGCGAATATACATCCTGTGGAGATCAGTAGGCGGAAGAAGCAAAAATCGCTTCTCCCCAGTAATGACAGCATAAAGATTTTCATAACGATCTTTATGAAATGAAGTCACAGACAACTGATTCCCAATCCAAAGATTAACAGCTTCAGGAAGGCATCCCAGGGCCTGAGAAGCCCAGGGGATATGATCATCACAATCCTGGGATAAATCACCATACTCATTTCTAAAACAATCATTCTGTTCTTGCAAATAAGCAACACAACGTTTTGCACCCTTTTCAGTACAAGTATTAGATTCAGAAACCCTTCTCAGAGCAGTCGAAAAAGGGACTTTTTTAACATGAGCTGAGGCAAAAACGAGAGGGGAGGAGCTGGGGTTGGAGTGAGGGTGGGGGATTAGGGAGTCGGCGCGGCCGGTGGGGGTGAGGTGGAGTGAAACAGGGGAGGATTTGAGGGTTTCTTGGAGGTAAGAAGTTGAGGGCCATAAAGAGAGGGCTGGCCAGTGGCTGATGGAGTTGTAAATGAGGCAAGGTTTATTGGGAGAGATGTAATCGCGGAGGAATTGGAGGGGGCTGGGTGGAGTAGGAAGGTGGTCAATTTGGGTGGTGGTTGAGCCTAGGCTGAGGTCTCTCACTTCTTCCCACAGGTTTTCTATTGCTTCCTTGGTGGCGGTGGCGGCGTCGGCGTCAGCGGCAGCGGTGGAGGCCATGTTAGGAGTGCGATGTAAAGTGATGAAGCTTGACGGGATGAAGGCGCGGTAGCGTACTCTTTGAAAATGTCTATGAAGGCGTGGATTTGCTATAAAGAGAAACCGTCAACCCAAAAAAAAAAAAAAATTTCTTGGCGCTAAAATAACCATCAAGCATATACTAGCACCAATTTTTTTTCCTTTTTTTTTTTTTGAGCAAGCCAATTAAAGTTGAGTCACAATTAGAGGCTGTTCCGATTGTACACATTTTTCTTTTTTTGGTTCGTAAAAGTTCGAGTACCCATAGGACCATGGCTAATTTCTCAGAATATTACTAAAATAAAAAATTGTCATAAAATTGGTGTGATTTGAGAATTGATTCTGGTTTAAGGGTGGCTGCAATTACGATATGAGACTATCAATAAAAGTAGTATTAATTTGTATTTATTTTTTTTGGTTTTAATTTTCTCAATTTTCTCCCTTTTTTTTAAAACTTTCACCGCACATCCAATGAGTGGTAAAGCATCTCTACCGACATTCATCACAACCGTTCATCAGGACATGACAAGATATGATCAACGGTCTGCGACAGTTGGTGGCTTTTTTATTTTTCCTGACGCCGCAAATTTGATTTGCAATGTTTAGTTTTTTTTCCTGGCAAAATTGATTTGCGGCGTCAGTTTTTTTTCTGACGTCGTAAATTTGATTTGCGGAGTCAATTTTTTTCCCTCATGCGTCGGTGATGCACCGTTCATCACATTGTGATCAATGAACGCAGATTGCAGCCAAAATATTTTTTTGTTTTAAAGTGAAAAAACAATTTTTTTAATGTTAAAACGCTTTTTTTTTAAGTAAAACCACATATCTCAATTGCAGCTATAGTTTTGTCACCGTCCATCCCACTTAACCAACAGTTATAATTGCGCCTCTTATTATTTTTTTATAAAAAAACACTGACGGCCAGGCCCTAATTTTTTCTTTAAACTAACACCGCAATTTGAATTTTCGGCGTTAGTTTTTCCACCATTGATCGACCATAAAGTTTTTAGATCTACAAAATCAAAGGTACTGATTTAGTCAAAAAATAATTTCCAGTCAAAGTAGCACTACTCCAATTATGTTATGTTGCCGACAATAATGACTCATGTCTCGTGTTCACGGATAATTTCAACTTTTCTCTCTTCTTTATATATTCACTTGAAAGAACCCCAACTCTCTCACAACTTTTCTCTTTTCTCTTTCTGGTGTGGAATCATTATTTTCTTCTTCATCTTCTACCTATTTCCCCATTAGATGCATAATTATCTCTTAGATTTTCGACGGTAGGTGGTGGATTGAGACGGCTTGAATCGATAAAAGCAACATTATAATTTGAGTAGTGGATTGAAAAGAAGCTTTTTTAAAAAATGATATTATCGGTGATAAGGTTAGTTTATTTAAAAGTTTTATTAGTAATAATTTTATAATATTTTCAGTTATTTTAAGTTCAAGATATTATGCTGCTTTTTATGTATTCAATTTAATAGTCAGATGTTTATTTATGGTTTGTTTTTAAGATTAAATGTGTAATTTATATTTTAAAAGATTATTTAATTTGTTTGATTTTACATAATGTGGCAAGTATTTTTTTATTTTTAGATTATGTGACAAATGTGTTTGTTTCCTGATAATTTACATTTTTTTAAAATTATTTGTTGTTTGATTTTAGAATTAATTTTATAGAGGCAGTAGTCTTGTAGGCGAATGATGAATAAAAGATGAATGATGAATACTAATAAATGGTGAATGATGCCAGATATATTGAGTAGATGATAAATGGTAAATGATGCCAGTAAGTCGTAAGTCAATAGATGATAAAAGGTGAACGATGAATAATTGTGAATGGTAAATGGTAAATGATAAATAGTAAATGGTAAATGGTAAATGATAAATAGTAAATAGTAAAAAGTAAGTGGTAAATGGTAAATGATAAATGGTATATATTAAATGGTAAATGATAAATAGTAAATAGTAAATAGTAAAACGTAAGTGGTAAATGGTAAATGGTAAATATTAAATAGTAAATAGTATGTGGTTAAAATTAAATAGTAAAACTAACAATAATACAATGTAAGATAGTGAGATAGTAACTGATAATTTAATAGTACTAGTACTATTAATCTATGGTTTAGTAATATTAATATGATTAATAAATATTAAATAATACTAATATTTTTAAAAATATAAGTTACAGTAATTTTCATTATACAATCATAGTCTAATAGTAACTATGATTAATTAAAGAAGAACCATTACTCTAACAGTTTGAATAATACTATTTGATTGATAACTTTATCTTTATTTATTCATTTGAAATTAATGATTGTTTTATTAGTAGTGCTATTACCAATGAAAACGTTTGTTGCGTTAATATTAGTAATTATGAGAAGTTGTTAAAAAAATAAGTTGACATAAAAATATTTGTAAGATTAGGAAAAAATGTCGATGGACCTTGTATTGGTGTTTCAATTTTATTTGGGAGGCAAAATAAACGAGACCAGAGGATCATTCGTATATGAACCTTCACGGTGTAAAAAAGTCATTTTAGTGAAATATCAAATAAGTTATGATGAATTAGTGGATAGAGTATATACCTACATGCAACTAGATCAGAATGTTTTCAAGTTGAATCTATGATTTAGAAATGCTGTTAGCCAAAATATATTTGTTGGAGTGCAATTGGGGTACGAAGATGATATTGACACATTATATCATATGAAATCGATATCACCATACACGCCATGTGAGATATATGTAGAAGTAGAGCTTCAAACCCGTCATATCCACCGTGATCACAATGGCGAATAAACATCATTAGTTCAATTTGATTTTGAAAAAGAGTCAAACAACATGTTTCATACTGCCGTAAGTGAAAGTGCAAGCAAATGAACTAACCTATTTCTAATTTTCTAAAATGAGATGCAATTTTAAATGATATAGTCCAAACATATAGAGGGTAAGGGAATAATAGTAGGAAAAATATCGTGCAAATGAAAATAACTTAAAAATAGGAAAAATACATGAAATGCAATAAATGTTACACAAGGTATGAATCTAATACGAAAACGGTCTAAAGGATCTAGTATTGAACTAACCTATTTCTACAAGTCCTCACTAACGTTGGACTAGTGAGAAATCGGAAAGAAAAGTCACAACTAGCATTGAACTAGTGTGGTGATGTCATGCATTTATTATAAATAAATAAAACATATAAAGTATAATTAAAGCAAATAAACACATAGAACATATAAATCACATAACACACAGGTATGATATCTAAATGCAAAACCCTAAAGAAAGCGAATAAACACATAAACACACAAGCATGCAAGCAAATAGAAGTGCACATAAAAACCTAACTATTACATTTGGAGGTCTAACTACAATCTAAAAGGGAAATTTGAAAAAAATAATAATAACCTAATTATAACATTCATCTAACTAATTACATTTTTTGTCAAAAATAAAATCTATCTATTACATAACCTAACTAAATACATTTCTTGAGCATCTATCTATTACAATTCGGAATTTAAATGCCCTCCAAATAGTATCAAAAATTAAACATAATGAATGAAAATTTAAAATGAATAAAATGAGTAAATGCAATAAAAAGCACTCAAAACATGCAATCACACATAAAAACACATAGTAGCATATAAAAGGATTTAAAATAATAATAGAAGGTACCTCTCTTGAATTAGTGGTTAAATAAAATGAAATTTGCTCTATTTATATTAAAAAACCAACAAAATAGTCAAGGTACCAATGTAATTAACAATTAAAAAGAAAAATGTAAACATATAGCAAATTCACTTTATTATTATTAAGAAATATAAATAAACATAGAATCTCCTAAAATTTACTAATTAAATGCATTTAAATGAGGCATGATTAATAATTAAAGGAGATAAACCAATTATACTTAAGAAATCAAAACTATTGGGGATCCAATTACAAAAATTGAAAAATTTTGAGGTCAAATTATAAATTTCAGCAAAGTTAGGGGTAAATACTGAACAAAAGATAAAGTTTAGGGACCGAAATATAATTCAATTGGGGACCTATTTAAAGAAATTCAAAATCTTTAGGGTCACGATGGCATTCCTTGAAAGACCAGGGACTAAACTGCAAATTGCTCATCTGGATTTTGCAAGACAACAAGCTATCAGGCCATTTCTCTGTTTCCTTTGATTTGTTCTGGGCCAAATCCTTGAGCCCAAACAATTTCTTTAACCACATTATTTCCATTAGCCTAACCAACTAAAAATCGAGTCTAAAATCCCCAATTCATGCCACAAAATCCAAGCCAAACCCATCAATTCATCAACCAACACCCAATAGAAACCCCAACCCTTCTTGATTAGCATAACCCAAACATGGATGCAAAGCTTTTGAAGATCCAACAGAGAAATCGACGGAAAACACAACAAAAGAAAAAATGAAGCCAGCTTCTGGTAAATCAAAGATGGGTCCAACGAAAGCTATTGTCTTTCGGCCAAACCATTGAATCATCAAACATCGAACCATCCTAAAGCCTTTTGGGCGAATTCAAGTCATCAAAACCAATTTTTCCAAAGCATCAGGAACCACACAAAAAAAAAATCTAAGAACCCCATTCATGAAAGAGAAAACTCATGTAAATGGTTCAAAAATTTCATGAAAAGTGTTAAATCAACGAATAAGGGAAGTTATTATTACCTATAAATGATTGGGGGTTGAATCGATGCGAGAAAAGTAGAAACGATTGTCCAAAATGCTGGGAATGAAGTAAAAGTTTCTGTTGCTGCTTTTCAAGGATGACAAAGGTAGCAAGTTCAAACCCAAATTCGAAGATATTGCAGTAGTTTTTTGCAAAAAATTCCAACACAAATTTTTCTCGTCAACCAACGTAGATTTCCAGGAACAAAAATCTTCCCATGAGAAACCCTATAGAGATCTGAATCAGGTAGAGAAGGTGGCTGAACCACCAGCCCTGGCTCAAGAATAGTTTTCCAGAAAAAATTTTCTTTTCTGTCTTCTCTCCCCCCGTTTTCCCTCTTTTCTCTCTTTTCCGTTGTTTTTTCCCTCCTTTCCCTTACCTTAATGGCTGCATTTTTAGCTCTTTTATATGAAACAAAACCCCCCAAACCCTCACATCAAAGGTGAGGCTGCAACTGGTTTTGTTGGCTCATTTGGAGCTATTTGATTCTCTTGTTTCTAGAGTTTTCTTGGTGAATCTTGTAGAGGTGATGTGGCTTCTTGTACTGGCAATCTTGGAGAAAAAGAAAACGAAGAAAAATCGAATAAAAAATGCTCCACAACTCTAGTTGCATTTTGTACTGGTTTGGTACGAAATGAAGAAGAAGAAGATGCCGCGGGCGTGGACATAGAAAATTTTTTTTTTTTAGGAAAACTGCCTTTTCTTCTTTCTTTTTCTTTTCTTTCTTCTTTTTTCTCCTTTCTTTTTTTGTTGTTGTTTTTCTTGATCCCCTTTTTTCTTCTTTCTTTGATTTTCCTACAAATTAATCATATGAGATAAAAAAAAAAATTTCTTTGGTGTCTACAAATTCATTTTCAAACTTTTATTTCAGCTAAGTTGGTCCTTGTGCTAATACATGTTAGCCTATTTAGTCTATCTAATTAAGGCCAAATTGACATTTTTCTTTTATCATTGAATGAGGGAGTAATTTTGGAAATTAGTCTGTCAACTTAAAGAAAGGGGGGAAAAGTAAAACGGAAAAGAAGTTAAAGATAAAAAAAAAAAAAAAAAAGAATTTAGAGCTATCTAGGCTAGAGATTGGGAGGGGATAAAAAAGGATTTGACTTTTCTCCAATAGATTTTCTCTCCAATTCTCACAATGCACATTTGGATAGATGACACAGGTTTTCATTTACTAGAAAGGGACATGATAATTTTAAATTTAACTAATTCTAACCCTTGTTAACAAATAAAGACACATGTCATATATCTAAATGTACATTGTGAGAAATTGAGAGAAAATTCAACGGAGAGGAGCCAAATCCGATCAAAGAAGGATAAAAAAGGGGAGACTAGAGAGGCAAGTCTCAATTGCCTTAAATTATGGCAATGACCAAGTGTATATGGTATAACTAAAAGGTTGGAATACTAAATAGGCCAGTTTACCAGATCATTTTGTTGTGTTTCTTTGTTTCTATCAAGCTTTGTTTGGATCGATAAATACTGATTGTTCTTCATAATTGTCTACCCCTTTACCAACTCAGAAAAACCACAATTGCTTGTTTTCAACTGAGCTGACAGGAACCTTTGCTAAGAATTATATCAGTCAATTTTCTTTAGACAGCAACGTTAATATAGCAGTTTGTGTTTGTAACTAAATCCTATTTAGAGAAGAATAATGCAATAATTCTTGCAGTCAGAATCAACCTTGTTGAAACAAGTGCAATACTGCATAATCAATTAGTCAATTCGTCACTCTTTGGTGCCGAGTCTTGAAAGTATCCCACAAGCACCAACTTTTTTTTTTTTTTTTTTTTTTGGCTTAAAACCCCACAACCGATCTCTTAAACAAAAAATGATACTTGGATAAATTAAATACCAAAATATTGT
The DNA here is from genome assembly GCF_036785885.1 of Coffea arabica. Lineage (NCBI taxonomy): Eukaryota > Viridiplantae > Streptophyta > Magnoliopsida > Gentianales > Rubiaceae > Coffea > Coffea arabica. The sequence continues at coordinate 6,912,662 of NC_092324.1, read as the reverse complement.
TTGTAACTACATGCATCTCATATATCCCTCTCCTCCACCCTCGAAATGTGGGGACTGAAAATTTTTTGAAAAGAAAATTTAAGATTTGATTAGTGATTAATTAAAACTAATCGGCCGAACTTTTTTTTTAATAGTGGGTTAATTCATAATCAAAATTGACTATGAAGACAGCCAGCATCGACAAACAAAATCAGAACAAGGAGCAGCTAATACACGCAAAGCATGAGCTCCCTTATGGTTGTAAATTTTTGTCACTTCTTGAATTACCTTTGTTAATGCTTACAATAACGGGTAAAATTTCCCAACCCTATTCAAACAAAATGTCTTTCGAAGGTCCGTTTGGATTACTATTTTCTAGAGCTTTTGCAGAAACATGTATTGAAGCGATTTGATGTATGTGAAATAAAAATGTGATTAAAAATTGTTCATGAAAAACGCAAAAAATTTTTGAAGAAAAAATAGCGATACAAATGATTTATTTATCCCTTTCTTGCATTTCTTTGTTCCCCTCTTGTTTGTTTGGATCAATAAACACTGCTTTGTTCTTCTAAATTATTTATTTGTCACTTTACCAACTCAAAGCATCCGCATTTGGCTGGTTCATCTTGTTTTCCAACTATGCTGACAAGAACTTCTCCTGAGAAATCCGGAGCTTCCTGCATGTACAAAGTAGAATAAACATTTTACGGATAAATATTTACATCAAATTTAGAGAAGAATAATGCAATAATTCTTGCGGTCAGAATCAACCTTGTTGAAGCAAGTGCAATAATTGCATAATTAATTAGTCAATTTATAACCTTTTTTTTTGTACTGTTAAAGGAGGCCCCTTTTGAGTTTTGACGCATGTGACAATTGTAAACTAATGGGCTCATGATTCAAGAAGTCATGGTGATGGTGGTGAATCCTACAACCATCAGCAGTCAAGCACTCACCCACCGCCCACCGCTCCCCCTCCCCCTCCCCCTCCTCCTCTCCTTCTCCCCTTTCTGCCCTTTTATTTTTTGTTCCTTTTTTTTCACTACAATTCGTACCACAAATCTCCATAAAATTTTGTTTAGTGACTCGAACTCTGGGACTAATTGAAATTTCTTTTACTTTTCCATAATCATTGGATTTTTTTAAAAAAATATTTTTACCCAAACGAGTCAACCAAATATGTATTTTTTTAATAATGGATTTTTCTCAGGGTCGAAATTAACTATATAGAAATCAGTTCTAATAAAAATAATAAGAACAAGGAATAAGTTAACTGTAAATTGATTATAATATTTCACAAAATCTTATATTTTGTTCTTTTTTTTCCCCTGAAAGATGGACCAAAGAAACAATCACGGTTGTTATTTGCTAACCCCATTGATGGGCATTCACTTGCCATGATAGAATTCCACCAAGCAAATACTATCATCTAAAGGTTTTGATGTTATTTTCTTATTGGTCGACTTTATAGTATTTTGACCTTTTCCTATCTTTGGTCCTACAGGATAAAAAGGAAGATAAATCAACCATATAAAACAAACAGATAAACACCTTATTAAAGTTTTCATTTCACATTTACCAAAATTTCCAAACAAAAACAACTTGGATTTGAAACCTTGCCACAACCAGGTGGCAAGATGACACAACGGCATTTAACCAAAGGCAAATGTGGTAGAAAATAAGACCATTACGTCACTTGAGTTGGCCGAGATGTAGAATTGATGTCATACCTTCTTGCCAATCTGAGTTCAAATCTCTCCTGGGATCAAGCCGGGATCAAACATCTTCTGAGATATCTGTCCGTCACATAGGATTTGCCTGATACGTCTTACCCCTTCATGTGATTGATGAACTATTGCACGGAGGGAGGTTTATCTAGTGCACACTGCGCAACCAATCTTTTCACACCACAAAAAGAAAATTCCTAGCCAAATTCAACAATAGCAGCAGCAACGTTAGTGGCATACATGACAAGGAAGCTCGCACGATTTTCCAATTTCCCACACGATTGACGAGTTACGATTGGGAACTTCTTTCCTGGAAGTTTCAACCTTTTCTGCATTTGTCAATCAAATATGGTTGCTTGATCACTTTGAAAAGTAATAATGCACTTTCCTAAAATGAGAAGTTAGCAAAGAAACAAGTATTGATAACCATCACCAGACTGAAAGATGTAAAACCCCATTGCAGCCTTGCAGGTTAGGGCAGATACAATTGAGATTATGGTGCAGTTGTATGGTTATTATATGTTGTACATGATCTGATGCACATTAATATTATTTTATTTTATGTGTAAATTTTATTCATGTATGCTAACTTAATATATGAATGCAACGACGTTTATCAGCATACATCACTTTGAGGGGAAAAAAAAAACTGCATTAATACCTTATGTGGCCAAATTGATTGTCAGTGCAATAGTTGCGTCGTTACGAAAGTCTTTAATAAATTATAAATCATCATAAATAATTTATAATTTTTTAACAGCATTTAAAACTATGTACTGTTCAAGACAAACCCCTACATGCACCTGAGTTCAATTTAAATCACAAAATTCGAAACACTTGTTTGGATCTCCTGTTTTTGGAGTGTTTTTCAAAAACTAGTTTTTCAAATACAATAAAAGTTACAACAAAGTACTCTAAAAGATAATCTAAAAATTAGTTTAAATTTTTTTAAAATTTTACCAAATATCTCATAATAAAGTGCCAATAAAAAATATTTCAAAATATTTTCTAAAATTATTTCAAAATATACTCTAAAAACTCTGCTACAGCAAAGTTTTTCAAAAACACCTCCAAAAAACAGCTAATCCAAACGGAGACCTTTTTGAACTTGCTTTATTGCCCAAATCCGCCCTCCATAGCCAAGTTGATGGTTGTCTGTGAGCGTGACATTTTCCTCCTCTTACACAATCTTACTCCCTTGGACGTGTGCTTGCTTGCAATTTTTCAATTTGCTATGTGGGTAAATTTAGGAATATTTCACGCTACATGTCAATTATTTTATTCATGAAGTTCTTGGGCCTAATAAAAAAGATTGTAGGTGGGTACAAATAGTCTTATTAAAGACAAGTAAGCAAGGTGCGATGAATACACCAATCCTAATATGAAAAAAATACAAAATGTTGTGTTATCATTTTTGTTTTTTCCTAACATGTCAATTATTTTATTCATTTTTTTTTTATTTTTTCAATGTAAGCAAGATGTTTTGAATCTGAAACCATTCGTCGTTCCCTCTTCCCGAGTCATCCAACCCATCTCTTCATCTCCTAAATTCCATTCCATGTGCCTGTGAGGCCACAAAAACAGAACAATCTTGAATATTAACGGGCGCCATTGTCCAGACCACAATATTTTTGGTACCTAGTTTTCAATTCGGGACAAGTAAGATGGAGATATTCATGCTTTTTGAATAATTGCTGTATTCTTATATAATTCGGTCTCTCTCATAGAGTTTTATTACAAGTGTAAATGTTTTTACTTAAAAATTGAATGTACAAGACAACGTGAGTTTAACGTAAAATCTTGAACCAAATTCAACATTTGCACCCCGCTACAAAATTACATCATACCACACCTGATGTCAACTATACTTGTCCTAATTCACATAGTTGTCACTCTCCAACGAAGACTCCCAAACATTAACTTACACAAATGTTTTTGAAGTATATGGTGGAGAAAATTTTAAAGCTATTTTGTTTTTTTTTGTGTAGAAATATGCACACGTGACAATCTAGTCAATGGGTCAACTTTTTATTTTATTTTTCTTGTTGGACCACGTAGAATGTGACCTTTGGTGCATCCATCCAATACTTGAGGAGCCTAAAAAATTGACCTTCATTCAATTAATACTATTCAAAGATAGTTCGGCGATTGAGACGTCCAAGAAACATGTGACAAGTGTCCATACGGGACTATTCTAAACTTGACTATGCAGTCCCTAAATCGAATATGCTAAATTGCTAATCTCGAAAAGAAATGCAGACTTCCTCAAGTTAAGGGAGGGGGCAGGAACGGCAACTGCTGTAGCAGAATCATGGCCAAGATTTGATAAAAAAAAAAATTTTAAATTCAGATTATATGTTATATATTATTTTTTACATCATATACAGAGTTTATAAAATTTTATTCTATAGTTATACGTTGTTAAAAGTAAGTTACACCATGTACATACAAATTTACATACTGTGCATTTTGCACAAAACTTTCCGGAATAGTTGCCCCTCTCCCTCCAGTTACCATGTTGATTTGCTAAAATGATGTTTGGGCATACTTGTATATGATTACATAAATGACAAAAATGTGCATATTCACTCATTCACGTAATTAAACCACAAAATGTGCATTTTCCATTTTTCTTATCTAGAAATAATTTTTCCCTCATTGAGGGATTACCATCTATTTATGAGATCAATGACCAGTGGTAGCATGATATTATCAAAGAGTTTTGGAAAGATTTGTATTCCAATGACTATGCAAGTTGGCAAGTATAACCTTAATAATTCGCATTGTAATGTGGGTTTTTTTTATCATTCTTTCTTACCTGTTTCGTTTGGAATGGGAATGGTTTTTATTTGACTTTAATTCGAATAATAAATTAATCGATTTAAAACTTAAGTTATTAGTGAAGGATGATAAGGGAGCAACATATAACTAAGTACCATATATTGTTATTTCCATTAAATAATTCCTACAATTGTCTACCAAATATTATGTATAAGTATTGTTAACTTTCATAGTCACTCGTGACCCTCATACCCGTTTTACCAAACAACCCCTAAATTTTCTCAGTCAGCTGAAATATACCTGTTTAGCACTTGAGTTTTTTTTATCAAGTTTGTCTGCTATAAGTTTTTTAAAAACTTTAACTACAATAACGTCAACAAACTTTTTAAAGTTTTTAAACTATACACTTCAAAATATTCAAAAATTTACACATTTAAAAAATTTTAAAAAAACTTCTACAGTAAGTTACAGTAAAGTTTTAGATAAACATCTAAAAAACTCACTTGCCAAACGGAGCCATAAGAAGACAAGAAGAACATGATTCTAGTTCTTATCTATTTGTTTCTTCTGGTTATTGAGTAACATGGCTAATACTTTCCAGTTCAACAATGGGAATAGATTGTTTGGCGTTTCACGTACGGTTTCATCGAAGGAATTTGTACCATCCAAAGGGAAATGGGTAAAAAAAAAATTGTCGAATAATGAAGCTATTTATCAAACTACAGTTGTCAGGAAAAATATTTTCAGCACCACCAATGCTCCAATCTCTAAATTCTAAAATAGAGTTTAGACAGCCTGTTGTTGCTAGCAGAAGACAGAGATCAGGAATTTTAGGTTAAGGAAGCTTCCTTGAAAAAGAGAAATGACAAGTGCGCAATGTCGTAGCGTGATGTTATTGATATATCACAGGATGAAATTTTTCTGTCTAGATTCATTAGGTGATATCTAATTCAAACAATTCGCATATACTTTTTCTAATCATAAAAGTTGACCTTATTTGCTACAAATTAACAATTACTCCCTCTGTCTCATTGATATTGTCACTCTCTATCAAAATCCGGGTCTGTTTAGATAGAGTGTTATTTGAAATATTATTTGGAATAATTAATATAACATTTTTTGTGATGTAATGTATATGAAATAAAAAGGTGATTGAAAATATAAAAAGATGAATTGAAAAATATGTTTATAATGCAAACGAAATATTATTTGAAAAATGGATATCCAAACAAACTTGTAACTGTCGAAATTTTTTATATGTATAATCATATTTTTGCAAAATACCACAAAATAAGTTTCTTTCATAAAAAACAAGTAGGAAAGATGAGGCCGGTGAGACAAATGAACGAACTAACGTTTGTAACCTTTTTTTTTTTTGAATTTCGAACTTTTCTATTGTAATTGTTGAAAACGTTTATCTGTATGGTCATATTTTTGTAAAGTACCACAACTAGAAGTTTCTTTGACCAAAAACAAGTAAGGATGATGAGGTCAGTGTAACAAATGAACTATTTCAAATTGTTGTGCAAATAATGGAGTATATATCATGGATATTCCCTCGTGTTTCAAACACTTTTTCATGTTTACAAGGACTTTATCAACTTTTCATAGGTTAAAAGGTCTTTTAGGATCCGAGCTAACCTAAGATTCCTGTATTATTTTCAACAATTACTACTATAGAGCCCCCCTTGGACTGAGAATTCTGTACCAAATGCAGAATCCAGGACCACCCACGACGTTAATAGCCATTGGGTGGTCATGGGAGTTGCCAACATTAATAGTTTATCAAGTTTACTTGGAAAAATTAGTTTTGCATAGATTATATGCAATAACTATTCTGCTTTGTGGAAAAATAAATAGAGCAGGAGTCCTAATTTCGGAGAAAATGCAACTTTCCGTTAAACATTTTGGTTTTGCCAATTTGATTACTGAAAATACAAGAATCTCTTAAATAACAAAACAAGTCATCAACATTATTAATGGTTAAAGAATTTGTCATTTTATTCAATTGGTCTAAGTTTTTTTTAAAAAAAAAAAACTGAAAAAAAAAATTTTTAAGCCAAACGGGCTGAGTTTCTAATGAAATTAACACGCGCGAGTTGTGACATCCTAGAAACTTACATAAGACATAGACTTCGGAACAAATAGACCAAGAAAGTAGTTTTTTCTTTTGGTCGAGCATTCAATTCTTGACCAATTCTTCCATCCCTCTCTATCTCCCTCTTATACTTTCACACTCCACTCCCTAAAACAAAAAGAAATTCTGTTAATAACCTTGGATTTATTTACATATTAAGAGAGCATCAAGTACTATATATATATATATATATATATATATATATATATATTGCAAAAAATGAAATCAAACCACCAAAAGTGCATAAATCCATATGCACCGTTGCCCATTGAACACAAGTTAACATAAACAATGGAACGGGGCCTCTTCAGTTCCAACTTTATACGGTTGTACAAATTAATAGAATTTCAGTGTAAATCTATACAATTTTGGTGTAAACGTGAAATATAGTTGAGTTAGTGTGAAACTCGCAATTGCACTAAAAATATATTACTAGTTTATACCAAAATTGTGCCAATTTGTACAACTGAACGAAACTGGGCGGAATCTCAAATGGAGACGCCCCAGATCCCATAAGATTATCTATTTTAAAAGTAAATAAATCAAACTGACTAATTTTGGGAGTAATGAATGCCTAATTAGTAGGACATTACAAAAAGCCTAGGCCATTGGGCAAAACAGACACTGGCAAATGAAAACGCGGGGGAGTGGAATGATACCTTTTGTGCCTATAAATTGTTTTCTCATGGTTAAGGTGATTTCTTCCCAGCCCCAGATACACACTGTTTTGCTCCAATCTGGAGAGCTGAAACATGTCTACAGGTACTTCTACAGCCGCGGTGAATCATGTGCCATCTGGTACCTCAACTGATGATGGAGTAATCAGCAACGATGAAGTTCCTCTACAAGAAGTCCAAGGTTCCAAGCTCAAAAGAATTGATTCCTTGGACCTCGAATCCAGCAAATGTCACCAGAATAATCACCATGGTTCCATGGTCTCTCCTGATATCCTCTGTAGTCTCTCTCTCTCCCTTGATCACAATCGCACACACTCATAAACCACAAACATGATGGGGTGTTACTTTTATTCTTTTATTTTTGATACTAAGGGGAGTCAAGAATCAAAATTTCTCTTCCCTGATATATTTTCTATAGTCTAGGAGCGTATGAAGGTCTAGAATATTTATAAATTGTTACAGGGGCAAAATTTAAAATTTAAGAAAGAACACATTTTAAGATTTTCAATTGTTTAAGGAAGCAAAATATAGTTTTCTAAAACTTGAGACTGGTGGCTCTTCCTGCCCACTCTAGTTCCGTTTATGTATGCAAGAATTGTAACCTAGGGGCAACATTTGTACCTATCTCATTACCTCATGGAAAATTTATTGCTTCGGGCGGGGTTGAGGGGTATTTACTAAAGGTACAAACTATAGATTTAGAATTCCATGCTTCCAATTCTAGTTCCAACGTAGTAATTCTATGGAATCAAACACACCCTAATGGTAAATAATACGACTTCTAAAATCTTTGCGACTGCGCACACACTCACACACTAATCAAATTTTATGGTTTTTTAAATAAGTATTAATGTAACTCACCATTTATAATAAGCAATATTATCGGAAAAATACCGATGTTTAGCATCTGATGCACCAATTAAATCAAGATTACTACGTGTCACATGATTCTCTACAACGTTGGATCAATTAGAAATTGGATAGGAATTCATGTTGCAATTTTGTTGGGGGGGAACTTGATTATATTAAATCAAAATTTTGTTGGGCCCCTCAAGTTACAATGAAGGTTTTGGTGTGGAACTGTCAAGGAGCAGGGAGCCCCTTGACAGTTCCCCAGTTGAGGGAGGCTAATAACCTCCTCTCCCCGAATATGATATTCCTAAGTGAAACCAAAAACAGGTTCCATTACATGAAAAAGGTACAAAAAATTTTGAGGTTTGAGGAAAGTGTGATTGTGGAAGCTATGGACAGGAAAGAAGGCATGGCCTTGTTTTGGAATAAGGATGTAGAGGTTAAGCAAGTTGTTACAACAGCCCTTACTATAGAGGCTCTGGTGCTTGACCCTGACAAGCAGATTGAATGGTGGTTCATTGGAGTTTACATGAGCTGTGACCCTATTATTAGGAGACAACAGTGGAATGTGCTGACCAGGAGAAAGCAGTTGTGGGGTGATAAATGGCTATTAGCAGGAGACTTCAATGACATACTCTCTAATGAAGAGAAATGGGGGGGACGAGCAAGAGAAGACAGGAGTTTCAAGGACTTTAACAGTTTTATTGAGAATAACAGCCTGGTAGATCTAGGATTCAATGGTAACCCCTGGACTTGGAGCAACAACTGGGAGGATGAGGGGGAGATAAGGCAAAGGCTGGACAGAGGATTGAGCACCATAAATTGGTGGCAAAATTTCGACAAGGCTAAATGTGAACATGTGGAGACCCTCGGATCAGATCATAGCATGTTGCTTATAGATAATTGGCCTAGAATAGAGAAAAGAAGGTCCAGATTCTTCTTTGATAAGCGTTGGCTTAAGAGGGAAGATATAAATCAAGTGGTGGTGCAAGCTTGGCAACAAATAGTTGAAGGAAATAGGATGTATAGGATTACTAGACAGATTGCTAATTGCAGAGTGGCTTTACTCAAATGGAAAAACAGCTTCACAGGAAACACTTTGCTAAGAATCAACCAAGTGAAGCAACAGATCAAGGAAATCAAAGACTCGAGGGATTCAGGATACAAGGATAAGATGGCTGAGCTAAAACGTCAGTTGAAAGAGGCTTACTCTGAAGAAGAGCAGTATTGGGCCCAGAAAGCAAGGATTGATTGGTTGAGAGAAGGGGATAAGAACACAAAGTTCTTCCATGCCTGCGTGAAGGGAAGAAGAAGGAAAAACAGAATGCTTAACATTCAAAGAGAAAATGGAACGTGGACCAATAGTGAGGAGGAGCTGGGGAAAGAAGTAGCAAATTACTATAGAATTCTGTTCACTAGTTCTGGCTGTGAGGGTCTAGATGAGATTCTAAGTGGTCTACCTTCTACTATTACTACTGAGATGAATTATAAGCTAACTAAAGAGGTTGATGAACTGGAAATCAAAACAGCTCTTTTCTCTATGAACCCAAATAAGGCTCCAGGTCAAGATGGTATGACTCCTTTGTTCTTTCAAAAATTTTGGCATGTAGTTAAATCAGATTTAATTGCTGCCATTAGGTCTTTTTTCCATTCAAGCCATATGCCCAAATCCTGGAATCATACGGTCATTTCTCTCATTCCCAAAACACAGAATCCTACTAATCTGAAGAGCTATAGGCCAATTAGCCTCTGTAATGTACTTTATAAAGTGATTTCAAAAATATTGGCCAATAGACTCAAGGATGTGTTAAGCTATTGCATTAGCAAAAATCAAGCAGCTTTTATCCCAGGTAGGCAAATCCTTGACAATGTCATTTTGTCTCATGAATATTTGCATTACATGAAAAACAAAAAACAAGGTCAGAATGGTTTTATGGCTGTGAAACTTGACATGTCCAAAGCCTACGACAGAGTGGAGTGGAAATTCCTTGATTCCATGATGGCTAAGATGGGCTTCGGTACGGTCTGGAGGCAATGGATCTGGAGCTGCCTTACCTCAGTCACTTACTCCTTTAATATTAATGGAGAGCCTAAAGAGTTTGTAATTCCAGAAAGAGGAATTAGACAAGGCGATCCGCTATCACCTTATCTTTTCCTTTTATGTTCAGAAGGCTTTTCCAATTTATTGAAGCAGGCTGAAGGAAATAAAAGAATCTCTGGGATGAAGATAAGCAGGTATGGTCCAAGTATGACTCATTTATTCTTTGCAGACGATTCTTTAATCTTCTGTAAAGCTGAAAGAGAGGAAGCCAGTGAACTTATTCAAATCCTGAGGAGGTATGAGAAGGGGTCTGGTCAATCCATCAATCTGGAAAAATCCTCCGTGTTCTTCAGTAGTAATGTGGATTATCAGAGGAGAAGGGAAGTGAGGCAAAGTTTAGGCACAATTCAGGTTGCTACACAAGGGAGATATCTGGGACTACCTATGGTGATAACAAGATCTAAACAGCAAGTGTTTGGCTACATCAAGGACAGTATTAGCAGGAGAATGGCAAGCTGGAAGAACAAGCTGCTCAGCCAAGGTGGGAAGGAGGTATTACTGAAGGCAGTGTCTATGGCAATGCCAGTCTATACAATGTCCTGCTTTAAGCTGCCAAACAAACTCTGCAAAGAGGTGTCTTCCATGTTTGCTAACTACTGGTGGGGTGAAACTGAAGGAAAAAATAAGATGCATTGGTGCTCATGGGGGAGATTGTCTAAGGAGAAAAAAGTGGGAGGATTGGGATTCAAGGACCTGCAGAACTTTAACAAAGCCTTGCTAGCTAAACAGGTATGGAGACTGATTTCTAAACCAAACCTATTGGTTAGCAAGGTTTTGAGAGCAAAGTACTACCATACGGACTCAATTTTTAGGTGCAAAGTTCCTAAATGTGCATCGTGGATTTGGCAAAGCCTGATGAATGCTAGAGATTTGGTGCAGAATGGAACTAGGAAAAAGATAGGCAATGGCAAGGCAACCAACATTTGGAGGGACAACTGGATTCCGGGAAATAGGGATGGCAAAGTCACCTCTGTGATGCCTCTGAATTGCAAAATCAAAAGAGTAGAGGAGTTGATCTGTGGCTTTCGATGGAGGATACCACTTGTATTTAGGACCTTTAACAGGAAGGAGGCAGAGGAAATTCTGGAGATTCCTATTAGTATATCAGGAAAGGATGATAGCAATTACTGGATACATAGCGGCAATGGCATCTACACTGTCAACTCAGGTTACAAGGCATTGTGCAGAGGAACTGTTCAATACAAAGAAAGAAGAGAGAATGAGGCGGAAACTAGTATAGCAAGTTCTTATGAAAAGCAGTGGAAGTGGATGTGGAGGCTGAACGTGAAGAGCAAGATCAAACATTTCCTTTGGAAGTGCCTACATGGTTTATTACCAGTCAACAGCCTGGTTTTTAAAAGAACACACAAAGGTGATCCAATCTGTGGTGGCTGTGGTGAACAAGAAGAGTCAATTGAACACATGTTTTTCCAATGCAGCAAAGCACAAGAGGCGTGGAAAATGGCTCCATTACAATGGGATGGGTTAAGGGAACAGACAGGGAATTTTCAAGCTTGGTGGACTGCTCTTCTGGAAGCTACATGCAGGACAGAAGGAAAGGAGCATATAGAGCTCACTGTGAACATCCTCTGGCAACTCTGGAAAAGGAGAAATGAATGGCAATTCAATGCCAAACACAGGCACCCTTGGAAAATAATCCAAAAGGCTCTACAGGAATGGCAAGAACAAAAAGATGTCCAGAGCAAGCAGGAAATAGTCACTGAAGATGCGGTAAGAGCAGATGAGGAAGTTGATCAGGAGGAGGCAGGAAGGAATGAAATTCAGATCAGAATGTCAACTAAGGAGCAAGACCAATCCAACCGAGTTGGCATGGGGATTTTTGCATCTACCTTCAACAATCATTGGGTGGCTGCATGGGCACTTTTTGACAGAAAAACAGTGAATCAGTTGCAGTCTACTGCAGAAGCTGTGAAAATGGCCATCATAAAGGCTAGACACCAGCAATGGAAGGAAATTGTTGTCCACATCACCAGCCCCCAGCTACTGAAGATGATAAAGGAAAGGAAGGCAAAGGACATCAAAATGGCTACTTTGATAGATGATATTAATGATCTCAGGTCCTTATTTCAGAAATGCTCCTTTTGTTTAGATAGGAGCTTAGACTCTAGATGTGAAGCGATTAGTGATTATGCTTTAGGCATATTTCAAGATGAGGAATGGATTAATCCTCAGTGTGTCTAACACTCTTGTATAGAATTCCTTGAGCCTTTGCTCATATAAGTTTTTTGCCAATCAATACAAATATCTAACGTTGCAGAAAAAAAAAAAAAACTTGATTATATTATCCAATATTAATAATCTTCATATTTTTTTTTCCTATGTGAAGAATGGTGCACCGTGGTCGGTAATATTGCATCTTGCATTCCAGAGCATTGGAGTGGTTTATGGAGATATTGGAACTTCACCTCTATATGTCTTTGCCAGCACCTTTCCAGATGGTGTTAAGAATACAGAGGATATTCTTGGAGTTCTGTCTTTGATCCTCTACACACTCACCTTAATACCACTCCTTAAATACGTCCTCATTGTTCTGCACGCAAACGATAATGGCCAAGGTAAGAACCAAGAACTATTTCTTCAATTTGCAATATATATATATATATATAATTTCTGATTATAGTTAGCTTGAAGAATATGGGGATGCTCATCTTTCCCAAAAAAAAAAAGAAAAATAAAAAGAAGAAGAAAGAGAGATATCAATATTCAAAATTTCAAGCTTGATTTTCATTTTTACTAGTGCGATCTGTGTAAACTAATTAATAAATTAACCAATTAAGTAGTATTATTTTTTAATATGAGCAGTATTATTTTTTTAAAAAAAATTGTGGTTTAGCCGTTCTTGTTTACAAACTACCAATTAAGTAGTTTTAAGTATTGGATTTTAATTTGCGAAAAATCAGCTGAACCATTTAATGAAGTTTGAAAGTTCTGATTCTTTTTTTTTTTTTGGGTTGGGCTCTAGGTGGAACATTTGCGATGTATTCTTTAATATGTCGGTATGCAAGAGTGGGCTTAATTCCAAGTCAAGAAGCAGCAGATCAAGATGTTTCTAATTTCCAGCTTGAGCTGCCCAGTAGTACGAGCCGAAGAGCATCTAGGCTCAAATCCAAGCTTGAAAATAGTAGAATTGCCAAGTTGCTTCTGCTGTTGACCGCAATGCTTGGTACGTCCATGGTTATCGGGGATGGTGTCCTCACTCCATGTATTTCAGGTACCACTTTTACATTAAGTTTAGAAGTAATTATAGTACATCTATTTTGTAGAAGGTCTTGTCACAAATTTCTAATTACAATCAATGTTTTTAAATCCCAACCGTTAAGTGAATTGGATGAGCTTTCAGTTCACAACTCAAATCAGTTCAACTGGTTCGAAGGTTTTTCTTTTTATCCTTTTAATTATTAAGTAACTTATATGATTTTGAAATTTTAAAAACATTGAATTTAGTTTGAATCGATTGAAAAGTCCATTTTTAAAACCAATTTAACCGGTTCGACCGATTCTTGATTAGATTTGACTAGTTTAAATAACTTTCTAAATTAACTAATGGTTCTAAGTAGTACTACAGTCGATCCGCAGTTTGACCGATCGAACCAGTCAATTCCATCTGATTTTCAAAACACTACTTACTATGTGTTTGTTAATCTGAGGGTTTAGGTAACTAATGCAAATATGCTCTTTGTGCACCCCTCTTCTTTTGGAAATGGGGCAGGAACGGTTGTCCTGTCAGTGACAACCGTTCCTGAAGGTTCACGGCCACGATGTGGCCTCAAAAATTTGTGCGGCTCAGATTACATCATGTAACTCGATTTTCACGCCATGTGTGGGACTCACAAAAAAGTGTTGTAAAATTACGTCGTGTGCAAAGTAAGTTACATCGTGTGCAATGGAAGTTACGCGCAGTGAAAAATGAATACAATTGGCACAAACGGTTGCACCTGCAACCGTTTGTGCCCCTTGTCCTCTTCTTTTGCCTTCATCTTAGGGAAAAGAGTGCGCAATGGATTTGTTGTCTCATTTCTTGTGTCACTCTTTGTCTCACTTTTAATTATATTATTATTTTTCTTTTACAAACATCATGTTTTATTTCTTTTTTGTTTCCTTAAAGTCCAATAATTATTAATTGAGTAATACATAAAAATCAAAAAATCAAAATGCACAAAAAAATGAGATTTTTTTATGAATTTTCTGCTGTATTTTTTTTAAATTTTCTATTATATATTGCTTTTTATTTATTTTTTACTGAGTTAATAATTATTGGATCTTAAAAAATAAAAAAAAAACTAAAATATGATGTTTATGAAGGAGAGATAATAATATAATAAAAGGTGAGACAAAAATGGGACAAAAGATCTGTTGCGAAAAAAATATAGTAATGACAACCCACCATAGACTTTAAAAGAAAAATATTATTCCTGTAAAGAGTTGGGGTGTCTAAATTCTTTTGCCAATTAAAATTGCATAGAATAATATAAAAATAACCTATATATGTAAATACTAAGATTAAAAGTACTGACATAAATATAACATATTGAAACACAACAAATACTTAACAGTTATTAAAGTTTGTATTTTGTAATCTGTTACATCCATCCAATTTTGAATGTCATTTCTAACATTAATTGCACTTTACAATCAATGGCTGATTGTTCGAGACATGACAAACAAAAATTATCCAGACCTGGTCAGCTTTGGGCAATAGGCAACTGGGCCTTTGATTTGATTGTACGACAAAAAACTGGCCGGAACAAATACTTCTCTCCTAAAGGCTAAAACCGGGCAGCAAGGAAAGTCCTCTGGGCCTTTCGCCGCTGGTGAAACTCCCCGGTTTTCATCGTTTAATTTCTAACAGTTGTAGCGCTTTATGTGCAGTCATATCGGCTGTAGGAGGGATCAAGCTACAAACCGATTCCATGACTGAAGGTACAATACACCTTCCAATATGACCTAAATCATTTATTTTTGAATTAATTTTTTAATATCCTGAGAGTGTACGTATTGTCATTATTGAATATATGACAATTCATCTAAATTTAAATTTAAAATCTAAATTTTACTCATATTTCATGCATTGAACCGTGATAATGTATACATAATTAGTATATATAAGATTTACTCTTTTTTTTTATTGTCCTCCTTTTAGTACATAAATTGTTGATTAATGTAATAAGAGTAAACGAAAACATATCATTTAGGCACCATTTGGATTGAAGGAAAGGAAGAAAAAGAAAAGGAAAAGACACCAGTGATAAAGAAAAGAAAGGAGAGTAGAAAAAAGTGATTTTCATATATCTAGTTGAATTAGATATAGAAGAAAATACAATTGTTCGGTTTGGATTGACGCCAAAAGAGAAAGGAAAGGAAAAGTAGTTAACTAGAAATGAAGGGGAAAATGGTCTTTTAAAAAAGTTAAAATATTTCATTAAGATTTGATTATTTATCCGTTCCTTTCCATCCACTTTTGGACATAAATCATATACGAACAAATAATTAAATCCTCTCCCTTGTCCTTTTCTTTTCCTACTCAAAATTCAATCCAAAAAAAAATCCTTCAAATCTTCTCCACTCCTTTCCTTTCCGTCCCATTCCCTCGATCCAGATGGCACCGCAAGGAAAGATCACTTTACTTTTAACGTACCATGTTTGTACTTATTTTTGTTTTCTAGTTGTTGTCGCAAGGAAAGAAAGGGTCATTCATTTCTGGTATCATTACGTTCCTACTTATTGGAGCCCCCTCACAACATTGTGCTACTTACCACTTGGATGCAGGCAAAATTGTTTGGATATCAGTTGCCATTTTGGTCTGCCTATTTGCATTCCAAAGATTTGGGACGGACAAAGTGGGCTACACATTTGCTCCCATAATTTCTATTTGGTTCCTATCCATCGGTTCTATTGGCATCTACAATTTCTTCAAGCATGACCCAGGGGTTATAAAAGCTCTAAATCCAAAATACATTATAGACTACTTTAGAAGGAATAAGAAGAATGCATGGGTTTCCCTTGGAGGAGTTGTGCTAGCTATTACAGGTTCGTTCACAGATCATCATAGTTTATTATTACTTTTTTTAAAAACTTACCTCTTTTATTTATTCTTTTTATAGGCTTAATTAATTACGACAAATCCACAGTTACAAATTGCAAGTGTGTAACAAACTCAAAAATAGTATTATACAGTGGCGAAGCCAGAAAAGATTTTCTGTGGGGGCAAAAGTAACACTAAAATTTTTTACCTACTTTTTTTCTAGTGTTTTAAGCAAAAAAATATTCACAAACTAGTTAAAATGAAAAGACTTTTTTTTTAACTTACTTCAAATTGAACTTTGTAACCCACGTATCCTTTTAAAATATTAGTTCATGAACCAACCTAAAAGACAACATTCTTTCACTTTCTTCATAAGATAAGAAAACTCTGGGAACACACTTAAAATTATATCAAAATTTTATGGATACTAGGAATTGAAGGGGGTACAGTGGGGCCCATGCCCCCATTGCCCTCCTCACTTATAGTTAGGATGAACTCTAAAATCTTGAAACCATCATGGTTAATTTTTGAGACTTTTACCTTAACTAATTTACCACTAAAAATGGATGAAAAAATTGCAGGAACTGAAGCATTATTTGCAGATGTTGGTCATTTCAGTGTTCGGTCCATACAAATAAGCATGTGTACTGTGACATACCCAGCATTGGTTTTGGCATACACCGGCCAGGCTTCCTATCTTCGCAAGCATCACTCAGATGAAGAAGTGGCTTACACTTTCTACAAGTCTATTCCCCGTGAGTAGTATACTATAGTCCATATCTATTTTATTCTTAGTTTGGTCAACCAATTTTAATAGGCAAAGAATAATATAGGTTTTCCTATTTAGGTCTCAAATAAGCACACAAAAAAAAATAGAGGAAGGTGAACTCACTATTAAACATTCAAAATCACTATCCATCCCCTGAACTACAGCACTTTTGCAAAATAAATTGCAAAAAGAAAAAAATAATTAACTCCAGACTTGCATCTTATTTGGGGCCGTAAAGGCAATTATAAATTAATCTAGTCAAATTTTTAAATGTTATGGATTTTTCTTATATTCCACCCCTTAAAAATTCATAAAATTCTTCTTGACCGTTGCATTGCCCTCATCAATTTTCTAAAATGTCCTTTACCCTTTACATTGCTTCTTCAAAAAAAAAAATACAAATTTGAATAAACTATATATTATGGGGATAGGGAGGATTTCAAAGTTCTTGAAATTAGATGAAATAAATAATTTTGACCTTTTTAGTCAAGATAGAAGGATTGGGACTCTTCCGAATCTGTGACTGTAAGGCAAGCAGTATCCTAGCATTTTTGTTGAAAGGTCCTCTCCAATTCAAAATGTAATTCATAAAACGTGTTTTGGTCTTTGTCTGTTCTGTACCAGGTATTGACTAACTTGTTTGTTCTTTATCTTATTCTTGACTTGTTTAATGTTTGTGGACCAGACCATATCTACTGGCCAATGTTTGTGATTGCTATCCTGGCTGCTATAATAGCAAGTCAAGCCATGATCTCAGCGACATTCTCTATAATCCAACAATCACTTTCCCTGGGATGCTTTCCTCGTGTAAAAGTTGTTCATACATCCACCAAGTATGAAGGCCAAGTTTACATCCCTGAAATCAATTACCTTCTGATGCTGGCTTGTGTTATTGTCACCATTGGATTTAGAACGACAGCGAAGATTGGCAATGCATATGGTAATTAGTCAACCATTCTCACCATCCTAGTTTCTTTCTCTTTCAGATGTTCTGTATTCAACCCGTAGACTAGCATACATATTAATACTGTCCATTTGGATATTGATGCAGGGATTGCAGTGGTTTTCGTAATGACACTCACATCATCATTTATGGTGCTGATTATGATAATGATTTGGAAAACCAATATATTTCTTGTAATCCCCTATGTCCTAGTCATCGGTTCAGTGGAGCTTCTCTATCTTAGTTCGGTTCTTTACAAGTTTGATCAGGGAGGCTACTTGCCGTTAGCTTTTGCACTGGTTCTAATGTTTATCATGTTTGTCTGGAATGATGTGTATCAGAAGAAGTACTGTTTCGAGTTAGAGCACAAGGTTTCTCCTGATAAGGTCAAGGATGTAGTTTTACGCGCAAACTCTCATCGTATGCCCGGGCTGGCACTCTTCTATTCGGAACTTGTTCAGGGCATCCCACCAATTTTTGAGCATTATTTAGAGAATGTACCGGCTCTGCACTCAATCTTGGTTTTTGTTTCCATCAAAACCTTGCCTATAAGCAAAGTTCCGGTTGAAGAGCGATTCCTCTTTCGTAGAGCACAGCCTAATGATCTCAATGTGTTTCGTTGTGTAGTCAGATACGGGTACACAGATGTGCACAATGAGAAAGAGCCCTTCGATGGATTACTCGTTGAAAGGTTGAAGAGATTCATAATGGAAGACTACATGTTTTCACGAGACAATAATCAAGAGTTGTTAGACAAATATAACCAAGTAGATGATGGTGCCATACAAGTTGAATCTACCAAGTATCCAACAGCAGTGGAAAGGGATATGGATCTGGTTGACAATGCCTGGCATGCAGGAGTGGTTCACTTATTAGGGGAACATGATGTGGTTGCTGCAAAGGGAGCTAGCACTGGAAAGAGATTCATGATAGATTATGCTTACAATTTCTTGAAGAGAAATGTGAGGCAAAGCAATAAGGTTTTTGATGTTCCTCACAAACGGATGCTTAAAGTTGGGATGACATATGAGCTATAGAATATAAGAGTAGGATTGCATTTGTACAAGTAAACACTAGCTCATAACATGTTGGCTTAGATAGTATTACCATTACCTCGATCTTTTTCTTTTTCCTCCTCCTTTCCTTCTAAATTTACTAAAATCTTGAGTTATCTCTTACTTTGTTGTGTGCCTATTTTGAGTTTATACAGTACAATTTATGGTGTTGTCAGGTAATGGATTGTCAAGCTATGCAAGAATGTGTTAGTGATTGATGTACCAAGTGAAGATTAATCACATCGACCACATTAAGACAAGCTATGTATTATTTATTATGTATTACTATATTAAAAGTATGATGAGTTTTGGCATTGTAAGATGTAAGCACCCTTTTATCTTAGTTTTTGTTGTACCCGTATTATCCTCATTTTTCAGTTAGAGTTATTGTATTTTAATTGTGGTAATAATTAAAAATATGAAATATTCCAAATGATTAAATTTCAATAATAATTGTAATTAAATGGAAAAGCTCCATATTAAAACTATTTAGCAACCCTTACACTTCAACTCCAATTTTTATGTTCGTCAAAGTTTCTTACCCGATACTATTTCTAACTCTACATAGTGTGACTAATTGCATTAGCCAAAATATTAAGATTGTAAAAAATATTAGTCTAAAAAAATAGATGCTCTTGGAACAAAAGAGAAATATACAAGAAGAAAATAGGCCATATTCATTTGGAGAATCTTGACATGAATATGATGTATAATTATGTGCTTTGTATCAGTATGAAGAAATACTAAAAGAAAAGTACAAATAAAAGAATCCAACTATTTCTATCAATTGAATGTCAATTGAAAACTAAATAGATAATCTAAGATGATTATTCAGTATAAATCATTTACATTCATTACTAACATCAATAGCACTTAGAAAAAATGTAAATAATCCAAATTCAACAATGCACCTCAACAAAACAAAGAGGTGGAAGTTGCAGGGTAATTGATAGCGAACCAGAGGCAAAAACCAGCCAACGAGCAAAGTAAAATTGTAAAATTCACCTCAACAAAACAAAATCGTCACCCCTTGTTTTATGAAACACCTCCCAGCAATTACATTAATACAAAAATCGACCCATCCCTGCCTTGATGAATGTTAAGTTCATAAATCAAGGATAATATGCCACATTGATTTAAGAGATGAAAAAGAGCAGTTAATATATAAGTAAGGGTTTGAAATCTAATAGTTTAAACTTTTGGATCAGAGTTAGATTCTTGATTTACATATTGGACTTTCTCAAGGTGTTTTCTCCCTAACAAGTAGTATCAGAACTTCTGATCATGAGACTGGGCTTTGAAGGGCTCTCTCAAGATGTTTTCTCCCTAACAAGTGATATCAAAACTTGTTGTTGGAAGACTGAGATACTCATGGGCAAGTGGATTCTTCTCTAAATTAGATTGGTGAAAATTCTTTTCTTGGGGGCGGACTGAAGTGCCAAGGAGTTTGGCGGTGCGCCATGAGTTTGGTAGGAGGTCTAAGAGATGTTAGATCAAAGAGCCAAGGGTTGGTGAGAGTCTGGAATCCAGTTTGAATGTTGAAAAAGAGTGGATTCATGATTGGAAGAAAAAGGTGACCTTTGGTGTTAAAGTAAATTTGCGTTGAGTATTAAAGTGGGTTCGGAAAAGAACTTGTAAACTTGGATTTAATGTGAGGAGTTACTCATGAACGGGGAAATTTGTTAGATTCAAGAGTAAAGGAGTATATTCCATTAATATGTAAATAAGAGCCAAAAACCTAATAGTTTAACCTTTTGGATGAGAGTTAGTTTCTAACTTACATATTGGACTATGTGATGGGCTCTCTCGAGATGTTTTCTTCTTAACAATGAAAGCTGTAAATCAGTGGCTCTAATTCAAACTGACAGGAATCCGATAGCTCTAATTCAAACTAATAGGAATCTGATAATTCAATTGAAGACAACCTCCGTTCACTAACAATTACTATAAATCATGCAAAATTTCCAACACACAATAACTTTAAGGTGTACTCTATCATGCAGCTTATTCCTTTTCTTTCAATCATCACTTATTTACCCTACATCTACTCCTACTCCTATTCTACCTAATTCTATAGGAGAATCGATGGAGACTGAACCACTATAATCAGACGGGTGTACTACGCACCCATATGGATTTAGATGAAGCCATTTAAAGTGACAAGCCACAGATATTGACAAGTGATAGGAGGCAATGTTTGAACCTTTGACTTCTTATTCCACCAACCCCTAAAGACTTTTGATGGTGGCCAACCGCTCAAATGGCTGCTGGTTTATACAGCTTGTTCCTTACCAACACATTTGTCAAACACAAGTAACAATAAATCAGAAGTATAAATTTGAGAAGTGTAATGATGAAGCACGGGAAGCAAGACAAACAAGGCAGAGAATGAGTTAAATATGTTATTGTGATTTTGATCAGAGTTCATGTATGTGTAAATAAGAACTTTTCCTCCAAGAAAATGCCAGAAATTGTCTTATTTCCAGAACTTGGAAGACTTAAAAGGAGTGTTAATCTGCAACTTAACTTTTATATAATCAAATATCTACGAGGAACTCTATAAACTTGATTGAAGTAAGGTTTACTACATTCATGATGGTTGAATTATCCGACTCAAATGCTTCTGCACTGCACCACTCTGCTCCTAATGCAGCCAATGAATTATCCTTGGGGATCTTAAAAAAAAAAAGTGAAAACGTGGAGTGAGCTCACAGTTCAATAAGCAACCAAATCCCTAACTAGTTGGATTAAGTAGTATACGCATATTATACAACTAGGAGGTGGTCTCCGAGCTACGCGCGGTGGATCAATGCAATTATGCCCTAACTTGTATTGGTTATTGAGAGTTGGTGTGATGTTAGAGTAAGAAGAAGCATGTAAACTATATAGGCTATTAAGTTTATATTAAGATAAATATGGAATGATTAAGATGAGAGTTGGATGTGGAAGTGAAATAGGCTGAAATCATACAATGAAAATTGAAAGTAAGAAAGGGACAAATGCAGGAGAGTGGTGTACATGATAGCTGAAAATGTTAGAATGGTCCAAGCATTAAAAGTTATAAATGGAAAAGCAGTAGAAATGGCTTTGTCAGTTGTTGATGTTGATTCCGTTTATATCTAAAGGTTGATCCATAAAGTAGAAAGTGATGATTTCATAAATTGCATATGCAATGGTGGATAATGGTAAAATATATTGTGAAAAATTTTTTGGTTTAGAAACGCATGCTACCATATTTCAATGTAAATTTTTTTGGTAAAATAAAAGATAGCTATATATGAAGTCGGTGAACTATTGCTAAGATGGATAACAAGGTAAATGTTCGTTAAAAGGAAATTGTTATTGGATGTAAAGTTCAATTTGTAATTGATTTTTACCATTTTTTAGTATTTTTATTTATCAAACCATGTTTATTAAGGATATAACATAGTTTATGAATAAAGGAAATTCATTAGTATTAATAAATAAGGATAACATAGTTTATGAATAATGTTACAGATACAAAAACCTAATGAGTAACTATAATAATAAATTGGCTAATTATAATAATGCATATGAAATACAGGGTACCAAGGGAAAATTATAAGGATTCCCCAGTTGTACCTTAAAAGACTACTCTGAACACAAAATGGAGTAGGTAAGTTGCGGAATTTTGAAATAAATCTCTGTCTATCAATTTCAAGCATAATGCCAAATTACATTGCTTCTTCTTCTTTGGAGTAGCATCTCTCAGTTCAATGCTACGCTGGTCTGGCAACTTTGGAGACCCGTATTTGCTGATTGAAAAAAAAAAGCAAATAAATATAATAACATCACTTAGTAGTTTAGGTAAGCTCAGAACAATTTTCAAACTTTGAATTCAAACAAATCATAAGATTTCATGCATCCAAAGCTTTCCAGCCTTGACGTGGTGAAAAAGGTTTAATTAGTGTACAAAGAAAGGAGCTCGTTGCTAATGTCTGAAGCACAATTTTAATACCTAGGAGTTACTTCAGTTGCCTGAGATCGAACTTTCAGCATCCAGAATTACCTTATAGCACATAAAGTTTGTCCCTTCTGTTTTAAAAAAATCAACAAAAACAAACTTGTTCTAAAATGTATTACTATAGTTTACAGAAAGACTGTTCTTTTAAGCCAAATTCTTTTAAAGCATGGAGTTTTAATTATTTAGTTGAGCTTATAAATGAGTTTTCCTTACCATATTATCGATTGCATAACTCTAGAATTTCCATCAATTTCGAAGCTTTTTCTCAATTAAAACTCCAAATTCACCAAAATTCGGCAATCATTTTGCAAACATGTTAGAAATAAGCGTGCACTTAGCTTTTCACGTCACAAAAACTCCAAAAAGAATGAAATAATTTTGAATTTAACAGAAAAGAGCCCCAAATATTAATTAAAGGCTTGTCAATTTCAAAAATTGAGAATCAAACTTACTTTACTTCCTGCGAAGTCGGCCGACGAACGATATGAATAAGAACTGTGGAACAATTATCGGACAAACTCATATCCTTTTCCAGGAGGTTAAGAAGAAACAAAAACTGCCAGAACAAAAGTAAAAAGGGGGAAAAAAGAACGAACATGTAACCTACAGCAAAAAAAAAAAAAAAAAGAGAGAGAATGATCAGCTAACCTGAAACAATACAAGCTGCAAATATGTAAGAGAAGATGACAAAGAAAGGGAGTTCCTTACAGCAACCACAGACGAAGAAAGCTGCATGCAAAATGTAAAGGGAAAACAGGGGAAAAAGTCAGAACACAAATAAGAACAAATAATGGATAAATGAAAGGTAGAATAAAGAATCAAAGAAGACAGGAAATTTAAAATAGGCTTACCTTAATGCAACGGCAAAATACAAAACACCCATAAACAAAGGAAGTAAAGCTGAGTTAGTCCACGAATGAATGACCGACCAAAAAACATATTGGAATAAACCGCATTATAGATGAGATAGTTCAGTAAAAGAAAAAGCTCACCTGACCAATCTGTATCAAGAAGAGCAAACCCAAGAAGGGGCTTCGAAGGAACTGAGCAATAAAAAAGAAAATAAGAACTGAGCAAAACAACTGCCAAAGACAATCATGTATGAGAGAAGATAGGATGTCGTGCTATAAACAATGACACAAAAAAGGAATGCAAAGAGTAAACACATCACTAACCATTAGCATAAGCAGAAAATCCAGGCAACAATGCATGGCTTTACCCGCAGCAATGGGTTGGACAGAGCAAAGAAAGTGCTACAGTCAAATCAAGAAACTCCTTTCAATAGCCGTCAACAGTAATGGAATTGTGTTTTTTTAACAAATACAACCCAAGGGTAAATAGAATTTTACCTCTTGACATGAGCACGAAGAAGATCAAGAAAACGGTAAAACTAAAACCAATTTCTTGTCATCAGTAAGAAAAATGCGATGGACGGCAAAATTGTAATACGATTGTCCTTATGGTCAACTGAACTGAATTATTACAATGACCACAATCAAGTCCCAATACATCAAGTCCCAAAAGGCGAAACACAAATGCTAAAGGGGTCCAATCGGATGCAACAAAAGTGAAGGCAAATAGTTATAATAATAAGAATAAGAAATATAAAAATGTAGTCAGCATTTAAAAAATATAATAATAACATTTCCATTCTTTTTTTTTTTGCACAAACACGTGCAATTCTCACGTGCAAGGACCACCACAAATTGTCCAATAACGTTTTGTCACATCACAAAGAACAGAACTGTCTTGGCACACCCCTGACCATTTACTACATATATGTGTTAATAAGATAGTAAAAAGAATAAAGCTTTACAATTTAAAGCTTCATAATTTAATAAACAAGTAACACATTAATTAACTAAGGACAATGACAGAAGTCCAGCTGACAATGACAATTCATTCAACAACTACTACCCAGATCACGAGGCAAGCTTAGCCTCCTTAACTTGGGTCACGGGTTGGAATTTACCCCTTCAACCTGGGTCATGGCTATATGCTTAACCTCGGTACAGTTTGATTGCTACAACAATTCCAGAAACGTCCAACTCCACCAAGTCAATATACACATCTCAACAATCACTAATTTATAAACCAACCACAAAATACAAGTTACAACGACAAGAGAACTCAACACTTCCAAACAAGTCACACAATCAACAATTACATGATCCATTTTCAAGAAAAAAAAAACATGGGCAGAAATATATTTCCCTTTAGACTTCAACTTCTTGAAGAACATCTGCAGAAGCTGCATTAGAGTCCTCACAATAACTCTCCAGTGGCATTTTCCGGTTCACGAACCTACAAAAGATGCATATAAATGGGCACTTGTAAATAAGAAATGAAGTAACATCTTTTTTTTTTTAAGAACTAAGCAAGTATAGTATCCTTAGTCCTTTTTCCTTTGCCTTTTGAACAACCATGTAATGTCACTAACATCCCCTTCATTCTCTAGAGTTATAAGAATCATATTTACATCTTTATCAAGAACCATATACCGCAAATTTGTAGTTGCTGGATACAAAAGATCGATGGCCAGTGGCAGAGCCAAGGTTATTATGGAGGGGGAACGGGTGTACATTGTGTAAAAAAAAGAAATTTATTATATGCGTCATTTTCAGACTTATAAATTCCATGTTAACTATTTGGTTTAGATTTTTTTATCCAGTCTAGATATCAAATTGGAAAAGTGCTTTTAATTAAAATTTAATATTAACAAGTTCTTTTTTGTCAGTGGACATTTTGACAAAATAAGAGTGATCCTTAATCTAATGAACATAACAAGGAAGTTATATATTGTGTAATAAATCAAAATTTGCATTACTATATTAATTAAATACAACTACTAGATTCTCCATCTTTTTATTCTTACATTATTACCGGGACAAATATAATCATATCTCAAAGTGCAAAAAATAAGTAAAGAGAAAGCATTATTAATTATATAGAAATGTTGATTTTAAATGTTTAGGAAGAGAATTTCTAAAATTTACTTCTTATTAGTTATCTCATTTTGCACATAAAAGATTGCATAAATGTAGAATGAAGTACTTAATTTTGAAATTTGGCTGATCAATAATGAAAATTAAAATAAAATACTTAATTGAAAGGTGTGCACAACATAGCTAATAATAGATTTTTTTAAGATGAGTTTAAATTTTTAACAATGTAAATTGTAATACTAAAACAATTAATAAAAAGTAATCAACTAATAATAATGCAAGGTCAAAAATATTCAACGATGAATAAAAGTTCAAAATTTTCATAAGGCAGAAATTGGATGGAGGAGGGGGCAATGAAATGTTGTCTAAATTTTAGGAGGGGCAAAGAAAACATATCTAATAAAAATTATTAAAATTTCTTAGGAATTAAAAAGAAATTTCAAAACTTAGAGGGCAGACTGCCCTCCGCCTCTATTCCCTCCGCCTCGGTGCACATGTTTCAATGATGGACTTTTAAGTAACAACACGATTGGCACTTTCATCTAATTATTAGCCTTTGAGCCGGTGACCACCACCAATGCATTAAAGTTTGGTGGGGTGGGAGGCAAGGTTTCACGATTAAATTTGGCCTTCCTTAAAAAAGTCTAGGCGGATACATAGTGCACCCGTCTGATCAGGTGATGGTTCAGTCCCCTTCGGATTATCTCAGAACCTCTTCAAACCCTTCTCTCCCTATAGTGTAGGAAGTTATTGTATAAAAAAAAAAAAAAAACAAGATTGGCACTTTCACGTGCTGCAGACATTAGAGATATCACCTTACTAGAACCAAGGAGACCATGAAAGCAGCTAGTGACCCACATCAACAATTAAACAAATAACCACATGCTGCCGACCACAAATAGTAATTCACTAATACATATTTAATTGAACTTTGACCCACATCAACCAAATCCCCCTAATGAACATGCACTAAACATCATAAAATTGTTTACATCCAGACCAATAATCATACACATTGCACCAAACCTAACAAATATCCATTACCAGAATCAAAAGGCTTTTTTTTAGAGTTATAAAAGTGAGGAAACTCACCGTTCAAAAGCTTACTATTGCTGTGGTGTCCTTTCAGATGGGTTTTAAGATGAAACCTGGATAAGGAACTCGGGGGTAGGATTCCCAGAGGCATCTTTACCTTCAATCCCCCAATAGATATTATATTGTTCCGCTAAAACCTTTTTTTTTTTTTTTGCATGATTTTAATGAGGGTTGGAATGTATGCTTCCTTTTTCTGCCCTTCAATCTATTAGAAGAATTTTATATTATTTGTGACTCAGCCCAGAAAGGACTAAATTGGCTAGACATATATAGTTGAGGGGCTAAATTGGCTCCAACTAAAGTATAGGGACTATTGTGGCTTTTGATAAATAATTTAGGGAATATTTTGGGCTTTTGCTCTGTAATTGTTTTTGAGTGCTTGTGAGATGCTCTCTACAATACTCACATAATGCTTTACAAATTTGATCAGTCATAGTTGATTTATGAACACCCTTTAAATGGAAAGTCATGGTTTAATAATGAGACATGCAAGAAAACTTTGTACTTGTTTATTATAAAAAATAATTTCTTATCATTTATATACATAATATTGTTAATACGATTCATCATATGCATTTAATAAAATGGGATTGCACATTTTATTATTTAGTATTCTAACTCTTTTTGATCTCTTAATAATAGAAAAATGATATCACCATATGTACATTGAAGACATTAATAAAATTAAATTATATTTGCAAATCAAATATCTACGGATTAATTATATTCCTTATATTTTTAGCGTCCTATAATTAATAGAATAATTTATATTTTATAAAATAAAACAAAACTTTAGTTGATGAAATGAGAGTTTCCTTGAATTGTAAGTGCCCTCAATTTATCGATTAAGTAATACCTCTTTAAATTAATAGAATTTGTATAATCCCAAGAATATTAATTTATATAGGTTTTACTGTACGTAATTCTTAACTCATCAATTGAACGGGACCACACATAATTTGTTGAAAGATTTTAAAAAAGAAAAACTATAAGTTGATTGATAAAAAGATTTAATAAGGCGTAATTGATACAAATATAATTAAGGCAAAATTTAATAAATTGATTAAAAGTTACTATGAATAAGGAAGTGAAAAAGGAAGAGAATTAATTGTTACTAAAAAAGAAGGAAAAGAATTAAAAATAAAAAAAAATATTAAAGATGTTTAGTTCACATGGCGAAAAAATAGATAATCTAGTTAGTAAAATATGAATACATCTAACTTGACAACCTACCATATAGCGTACTGAACATGGTTTTATTTTATATAAATATACATACACATACGTACATATATATACACACATACACACATATACATACATATGTATATGATATCTTTGTTTGCCTTGTGACTGCATGAATTGGACTATTTAGGGTTTATGACAGAAATACATAACTTTGGTAATAACTTTGTTTCAACAAATGAACTTTTTTTACATTAACCACAAAAAGTATTAATATGTAGGCATAGAACTAATTAACTTAATGCTAGGAATACCACAACAATAATTAGGCAACGGTCAATTTTTAAGAACCATTTTCGGTGGAATTTTTTTTTGATGGAAATGATGATTTATAAGTGCTATTTATATTAGAGTTTATCTCACGGGTGCTATCGGGCACTGGTTTATATTATTCATGTTGATATGAGTAAGTGTGAGTTCTTTTTTGAAATTAAAGTTAAGAGAACATTTCTCATAAAGCAATTCTCTGTTGACTATTTGCAAAATAGTCTTGCTTATACACCGATTAAGCATGTGTGCTTTGACCACTCATATTGTTAGATAATCGAAGCTGAAAGAAAATAAAATGAATCCCAACTTATGAATGCCATCATCATACATGATTCAATTAATTCCCTCTCCTACCTCCGGTCCCCCGCTTCCCCATCTCATCTTTATTTCGTTTGTCGGTTGCTTAAAAGCACCTTTTTCCTTTCCCCATTTTTGATCTTTTAGGTGAATGGCATGCTTAGTCCTCCAACTTTTGTAATAAAGTAAAATTAGTCCTTAAAGTAACATTTCAGTCAAATTAGTCCTTATACTAACGTGTTCTAGCCGATTTAGTCCTTCATGTGCAGTCCGGCCAAATTGACATTTTATTAGTCCTTTCGTGCTACTGCATCAGTTTATCAGGCTTACCAGTCTCCTTCCGTTTGGAGAACTATCATTTCTTTGTAAAAGAATCTGTGAAATTTTTAGCTTGCGTAAATCCTTTTTTTTTTTTTCAACGGTAACATTTTTATAATCTAATCTACCTTAATTTAAAAGGAGGGAGAGCGATGAGAGTAGAAATTTCATCAAAAAAAGCTACTAAAAACAAACACATATAATGATAATTTAATTGGAGGTCAAGGGTTCACCATCAAGATTTGAGTGCTTGACAGTGACCACCATACCAAGGGCCGACTAGCTTGTGTAAACCTTGATAACTTGGAAAGTTGATTTACAGATAGATGATTGGATTGAAATTAGTTCATATGCAGTTAAATCATTTTTTTTTTATGTTGTATCTCATTCTCTATTCATTTACTCTCGCAGTCTGGATGTTGCAAACCATCATATGACTACCATTTCACCTATGTCACCTCGACTTACCGGATCAATCTAGGAGCAGTAGAGCCTACTAATCCAGACTGGACAGCATGGACCATGGAGTAACGATCAGAAAGTTTGATGTTACAACTACCAATCATGCAAGGCTGGTCGACGGGTGTTGCACTGCACCCGTCTGGTGCGGTGATGATTCTGTTTCCATTGATCCGTCGATGATTCAGTTAAACCTTTCCTAATTAGAATAGGAGTAGAAATAGGATGGCAATTGAAAAAAAAAAAAAAAATCATGCAAGGCTGGTCTGCTGGACAACAGCAAGAGTCATGGGTAGGATGAGACAATTTTGATGTCATAGTGTTGACGTTCCTCATCACAGCCTCTTAGGATGCTGCTTCTAAAGTTTATGTCTGACTAAATATGAGAGTTTCGATAGAGATTACTTTTTTCATATTCTATGAAAAATGCAACATCTTACCTATCAGTTGCACGGAAGACTTCCTACTCTTAATGCTGTGTTTCCTGGTGCTTTTCTTCTAAATTCATATTAAGAAATAAAAATTTTTTTGCTTGATTACCTGTAAAAATAAGTAAGAAATGTTTGGTATAAATTTTTATATTTTTATTGTTCAATTATTAAATAATATATAATTTTACATTTTATATATTCTTATTGTTGAATTATTAAATAGCATGCAATTTTGTGACATAGCACACAGAAGGTAAAAAATTTTTAATTAGGACTATTGGGAATTATAAGTAAACATTTAAAATTAATGATGGATGCAAAAGGTGGAGTGGAATAAGTTTTTGGATTAAGTTTTTATGTTAACTTTCATATTATTTAGTTCAAATTTTTATATTTTTATTGTTTAATTATTAAATAGTATGTAATTTTGCGCATGGATGAAAAAAATTGGTAATTAAGCTTATTGGATATTATAAACCAATAATAGGGTGCAAAAGTTGGTATAAATTGATAATTTAGTTTACAAAATGAATTTAGATGAGTTTGTAGAAACTTAAAATAAATGGGTTGCAATTGATTAATTGGGTTACTCAACTCATTTTTTGATTTATTCATTTATACTCATCTAATTAAATGAGTGTAAATGGATTGATTTATTTATATGTACTATCCATTTTAACTCGTAGAAAATTCGCTCAAGTCATTTATTTTGACAATTATGTGGGCCATGTGCGTATGCGCTCGCAAATTTAATTGAATGAGTTGTCAGTAATATGACCAGGATAGTAATTCATTCATCCATAAAATATCCCAAGAAGAATATGCTGCTGGTTATATATACAGCTGGGCTGGAGTATAAAAACTCCAGAGAGAGGAAGAAATAAAGAAAGATAGCAGAGGTACTTAGGGAAGAGATATGACCGACCCAGCTCCATTAATTTTGCGCTCATCATCCTCCTCCTCCTCAGTAGTAGCAGCAGAAGCCAGTCTGCCCAGTAGCGGTACCAGAACCTCAACCTTGGATGACACCATCGAGCGTTGCATTGGCGACTACTTTGGATGGACACAGTTTCTCCGTGCCATCCTAATATCTTTGGCCTGGGCATTCGACGCCCAGCAAACTTTCATCACAGTCTTCACTGATGTCGACCCAACTTGGCACTGTACTCGTAATAACACTACTAATATCTGCAGCAGCAGCTCCCAAGTGTGCCTTCTCCCTGACGAAGCATGGTCATGGGATCTGCCTCCCTACACCTCCACCATTTCGGAGTGGTCCCTCCAGTGTGCTGGTTCCTTCCTCGCTGGCCTACCCGCCTCATCCTTCTTCGCCGGCTGTCTTGCCGGTGGCTTCGTCCTCGCCACGCTAGCCGACTCCTACCTGGGTAGAAAGAAGTTGCTCGTCCTGTCTTGCCTGCTCATGTCCATCTCCGGCCTCCTCACCGCCCTAGTCTCCACTAACGTATGGATCTACACGGCCTTGAGGTTTCTGTGCGGCTTTGGCAGGGCCTCCGTGGGGACGTGCGCGCTGGTTCTGGCGACAGAGATGGTGGGCAAGAGGTGGAGGGCCCACGTTGGGATGATAGGCTTCTTGTTTTTCACGTTGGGGTTTCTGTCATTACCCCTGATGGCTTACCTGAATAGAGGGTCTTCCTGGCGAGTCCTGTACTTCTGGAGCTGCGCCCCAACCGTTTTGTACTCCATACTAGTCCATTTCTTCGCATACGAGTCTCCCAGATGGCTATACGTCCGAGGCCGCAAACAGGAATTCCTGAGTACCCTCAAAAGCATCGCCACAGTACCCACACCTCAACTACTCGATATAACTAGCAGCTGCTTCTCAAATAACACCAATAGTGATAGTGGCACCACAGGATGCGAGCTCGATATTGATGATGCAACCAGAAATGCTGCTAATTTCTGGAATTCCTCCAGCTACTATGCCTTATGGGAGAAGCCGTGGGCATTTCGAAGACTTGCGGCGGTGATGGCCATCGGTTTTGGGACCGGCATGGTGTACTACGGTATGCCCCTGGGACTTGGGAATTTGTCCTTTAATCTCTACTTGAGCGTGACGCTGAATGCACTCTCTGAGTTTCCGGCTGCTTTCATGACTTTCTTTCTCATTGCGACACTCAACAGAAAAGGTCTGGTTCTGGGACTTTCTGTAGCGAGTGGTGTTTGCAGCTGCCTAATAATCGTTGTTGAGCAGGTAATCAACAGTAACAGCTACTACTACTGGTGGAGGAATGCCCTGCAGATGGTTTTGGAGCTGGCTTCATTTTTCAGCGCCTGCACTGGTTTTAACGTCCTCATGATTTTCACTTTAGAGTTGTTCCCGACCTCCGTCAGGAACTCCGCATTGTCAATGGTGAGGCAGGCTGTGGTGTTTGGTGGGCTGTTCAGTCCGCTGCTGGTGGCTGCTGGAAGAAATGGATTACTTTCATACGGGGTGTTCGGGGTGACCATAGCAGTGAGTGGACTGTTCGTCGGATGCCTTCCGGAGACTAGGGGTGCCGCGCTCTGTGATACACTGGACGAACAAGAGCACAAGGAGACCCTGGCATTTTCTGCTAAAATTACCCAAGATTTCGCCTAGTTATTCATCCGTACCAATCAGTCAGGTTCTTAACTTTCTTATTAGCAGCCAATTTAATAAATGATCACAAGGTTCAGAAATTATTTGAGTTGGTTGCATCTTGTTGCTGGACAGTACTGTCTAGTTACCAAAAGCATTGTATTTTTATTTTTATTTTTTTTTAGAGAACCACAAGTATTATATTCGATTGAATCAGCTTAATTGTGATCATTATCTAAACAGACGTATTAATACCATGATGCAAGAGTGTACATTCGTCCTAATAATACAGGACAAGAACAAAACCATCAATTTCATTTCTGTAGTGCTTAGCAATTAGAGAACCTCTTAAGTCTTAAGTGTAATGTAGAAGGCAATGCATGGTTTAGCAACATGTTAGTACTAATAGTCGAGAAAGTCAACAGATGCAACCCTTGATTGCTCGCTAGCCAATCTCTGAAAAACAAAATGCATCGCCCTTGACCAAAATCATGTGTTTGTTGGGGCTGTTTCCTTGAATTGGTAGCTGACGGATTTGTCTAGACCGATAAATGGATCCAAGGTGATTATGTTGGTAAAAAATGCAGAAATGGCTTGGTAGTAGATGGACCGTAGTCAAATCAAAGTTCGCTTCACGGTGGCAATCATTCACTTCCACTAGGAATTGTTTTCCATCGCTGAAATGAATTATTGTGGCAATTAAAAATGGCAAAAAAAAAGGGGGAAACTTCGATGGATGCAAAGTTTGCCGGAACTCCAGCTGACAACACAGCCTAGCTTCATGTATGTACAAAGTAGAAGTAGCATCTAACGATTAGATATGTGGCTCCCGGGTTAGATCACCCGGTCTGC
The DNA here is from genome assembly GCF_036785885.1 of Coffea arabica. NCBI lineage: Eukaryota > Viridiplantae > Streptophyta > Magnoliopsida > Gentianales > Rubiaceae > Coffea > Coffea arabica. Next base: position 6,879,123 of record NC_092324.1, on the reverse strand, counting down.
GGCTGGAAAACCACTCGCAAGATCGTGGGATCGAACCTCACCTAACGCCTGGGTGCGGTTGGGGTGGCGCTGTACTCCAGGCGCAGGGGATTAGTCGGGCCGCCTTCGGATCTTGACCCGGACACCCCTGTGTTGACAAAAAAAAAAAAAAAAAAAAAAATCTAACGATTAGATATGTACATCAGACGTGTCAGTTTGTGTTGTAATTAATTCCTGTGTAGACAAATAAATAGGCACGTGAGGAATGTCAGTTTGTGTGTGTAATCAATTCCTGTGTAGAGAAATATAATGCTATAATTCTTACAGTGAGAATCAACGTTTCTTTTTTTTCTTTTTTTTTTTCTGGATAAGAAGTCAGAATCAACTTTGTTAACCCAAGTACAATTATTGCATGGAGCAAATTACTCGGCTAATCGACTGAACTTTTTGAACGGTCAAAATTTGGCCATTCAACCATTAATAATATATTTTTACTCGGTAAACTACCAAAAATATAAATTTTTAGTTATTCGTTTGATTCCACCATTCACTTTGCTAGATTTAAGGATTTTCACGATTCGCAAGACATATTATTAATAGTTAAATATGATTTAAGAATTTCATGATTCACAAGATATATTATTAATAGTTAGATATAACAGAATTAACGGTGAAATTAGATGGAATGCTCCAAAATTTTAACTTTTGATAGTTTAATGGATATAAATGTGTTATTAATAATTGAGTGGCCAAAACTCAGACTATTAAAAAAGTTTAGTAGTAATGGGTGTCCAACAATAAAATTACCTACTCCTCAAAAGTTAATGAATATAGTGATGAATAGGGTCGTCTCCTCAAGGAACTGATAGATTTATTACTCACAGAAAAATGCAATGGATATTGGAGGGAGGAAAGTTGTAGAATTTCTTTGAAATTATAATAAAATAAAATAATGCAATAAAATAAATTAACTATCAAAATCTAACCAAGGAAATAATCTTGGCAACGATTTACTCAATTGATCACTGATACCAGAAATAACTTATATGTTCACAAATAAATTGGTTATAACAATTCAACAACTGTCGAATCACCAATCTTTCCTTAATTTCTCGGTAGTCAAGAGACGCTCATTAACTATTTCTCTTGTAAAGTAGATAATCCTAGAGATGTTCATAAGATTTAATCTATTCATAGTTTTAAATATTAGAGAGACCCAATTTTAATTAACAAACACAGATGCATGTTCATTTAAACTAGATTAGTTAATCCCACAACACAAATTAGACTACTTGTGAGATAATTAAATTGTGTTATTTGTCACTAATATTAAACTATCAAGTATTGCGAACTTGATGTTTTAATTAGCAATAAATCATTCAGACAACTGAATAGTTGGTCAAATTATTCAACTAAACCTAAATGATAGTAACCAGTAAAATACAGAAAATAATTAAATACTCATGAACATATAAAATAAAGCACAGAAAAAATTAAAAGATCTCACAATTAATCATGAAATCGTGTCTTGATTACTCCTCAACTAGATATAAATTTAACTCCGCTCGACGAAGAAAACACAACAAAAAATCTCCATGAAATTCTTGCTACACGTTGTGTTTTGTAAAGCTTGAAAACTCGAAAGAAACCCTTACTAAGTGTTATTTGAAAGTACGAAAGGAAAATTCAACTACTAGTCGCGTCTGTCGCGGCTCTCCTCTTTTTTTTGTTTTTTCGGACACGACAACTGTTGTATAATCTAATTTATTCTACACTAAGGGGGAGGGGGCGGACCTACGGAGGCCCAGGGATAACCCGGAGGGGACTAAACCACCACCGGACCAAACGGGTGCACAACACATCAGCCTGAATTTTTTGAAGCACACTTAAATGTGGCATTTTGGTGGTGGTGGCCACCAGCCCAAAGGCTGGTGGTCGCGGCTCTCCTCAATCAAGTAACGAAAGAGATTATTAAGAAACGTCCCCATGTCTTTTCGTCTCGATTGATTCATCACATCTTGTCTTCCTTTTTTTTTTTTCTGCAACCGTAGATTGACTTTTCCTTTCATTCCTATCCTAATCAACTTTAAAAACTAAGGCCCTATTTGACAAGTGAGTTTTTTTGATATTTATTTAAAATTTTACTGTAGCTTACTATAGAAGTTTTTTAAAGAATTTTTGAAGTGTATTTTTTTTTGAATATTTTGAAGTGTATAATTTAAAATTTTTGAAAAGTTTTTTGACCTTACTGTAATTAAAGTTTTTAAAAAACTTATAGCAGATAAACTTGGCAAAAAACTTGTCTTCCAAACAAGACCTAACTTATCCCAAAATAAAATACTAACTAAATAAGTTCCCTATTCTAATAAAAACTCCTAACGAAACGTCCAAAAGATAATTCCAAATTTTAGAGATAATTTTCGGGTTCCATCTCCAATCTTCAACTTCTCAATCTCTGGCATAGGCATGCTTTGGAGTAAATGGTCTTCCGAAAATTTTAACTTGAAATGCCATTTTCTACTCCAAAGTCCTATAACAACACAAAACACCAAATATAAGCAAAATCTATCAATTAGCATAATATTTGGCCAAAATTAAGATAAAATATTAATAAATAACATGCACAATTATCTCGCTATTAGTAGCTATCCGGATAATTTGCTCTAATTGCATATCCATCACTTTTTAACTTGTGCGAGTCTTTTAAAGATTTCCTTTTGGCGCATGTGATCTGAAATCATGGTAGTAAAAATTCCAAGCAACTACAGCTCCCCTTCTTTTCTTCCTTTATTTTTGTTGGCTACAGATCCTGCAACACAGCATTATAAACTGTTGTTTAGTGAATCGATCTATGTCAAATTGATTGAAATTTGCTCTTTACCTTTTTCATAATCAATGGTTTACTTATACGCAAACTTATTAAATGATTAATTTTGTACACATGGGCAATAATGCATGCTATATTAGTAAGAAATGAAGTTGACATTCAAATTGGGATTAGGTTGCATGCATCATTCTTTTTATGTAGAAATGATCATTTTATTTAATAAATCTACACTAATAGCATAAATATATCAAACAAGCATAACATAGATACATACAGATCTGAAGTTAATAAATACAATAGATCTAAGAAATCAATACAAATAAAAATAACATTGATACTCTTACATAATGTTGGTGTATTTTAATAAAATCTTAATTATTTTTCCTTAACCAAATCTTTACAAGGAGTTATAATAATTTATTTGGAAGTTATTTGAATTATAATTGTGGGAGTTACAATGCATTTTGAATGGAGTTATTGTACAATTATTTGAATTAGAGTTACAAATGAATTATTTGTTCAAATGAGGAATTATTGAGTCATTATGAGCCATTCAAATGTGAATTCATTTTTAGGTTACAAATTCTACCAATTAACTATAATTTAATATGCAAAGAAAACCGTTGTACATTGGACTTTCAATCTTTTTCTAAAGGTTTTTGTAACCTATAAATAGTGAAGTTCTTTGGAGAATTTTATACACACTTCTCTCAACAAAAGATCATTCTAAATACTATTTTCCTCACACTCATTTCTTTCTCTCTCATTCTATTTTCTTTGGGCAAAGTAAGATATTGGGAAGCTTCTGCTTCTCTTGGTTGTGCAGATCAAAGGGAAGCAACAACTATAGAGTTGGGCTGTTGTATCCTGGAGGCAGCGCGCTAGACCTTCTGTATCAGTTTAAAAAATACCGTAGGGGCGTGTATCGTCTTAAAGAGAGCGTTCAACGTGCCTCAACCCTACCGAACTTTTTAGTAGCTGTCAATTCAAGGTGGTCGGATTGAAGATCAGAAACTGTTCATCCAATAATTTTAAGATCTAGTTCGCGCATCAACCCATGCCAAAATAACTTTTGATGGTATAAATTATTTGCATTTATTAATGCAATATTGAGGTATGAGATTTTGTTAAATTTTACCAGAGAAATTACTATTACTTATATGATTAATTTGGTCTAGAACCAACAATTTTAAGACGATAAGCCTCTTCACATAAGATAAGATTATCGTTGCATGTTTTGCTTCTAAATAATCAAATCATAAACTAACATAATCTCGGCGATGAGAATCTTACAGGGTGCATAACATAATCGGGACAAACTTTAATAAACAAGATATTTCATGTGAATGGTCATAATTATAGACTGAGACTAGAAAGGATAATATCCATTGATTTTATGTGCTTTGGAGTCTGGTATCAATATTGTGTATGCGCCTATAAATAATTCGCAATATATGCCCATTCTACTTGCTCCTATTTAAAAAAAAACTTTATATTCAAAGTTTTTGAACTAGTTGTGAAATTGCTAAGTAATTTTAGATGTGTCCTGTTCATCTATGCACATGAGATCTAGTGATGAGGTTTTAAGAATAAGTAATTGACTAAAGAATGCAATGCATTTTATTATTGCCTAATCGCATTCAAATTTAAAAGTTCATTACTTTAATGTGTACGATCTCATAGTTTTGAAGTATGCCTAAAAGACTTGTATATGAGTATTTTCTTGGTTTCGGTTTTCAATGTGATTGCAAAAGAAAAAATTGTTGTACAAAAGTACAAGTCTTATGACATTATAGTTCAAACAATTGTAAACCAGTTGGCCATCAACTTGAATTCAACTGCAGTCGAGATACACTAAACACGATGCATGTATAACTTGGAGACAAGTTCAATTTCCAAGTCTGCAGACAGCCTCATTTTAAACAATGATGATCTCAAAATATATGAATGACTTTGCAACTATTTAGTTGTTGAATGTGTGTGATTTTGAAAAAAAAAAGTCAAGTTTCTTGTTGATGTTAATGTGTGATTTGTACCCAATAAGATGGCTCTTATGCTTATGTACTACTTTGAGTGTATATCATTTTGAGTACCTAGAACACTCTATTTCTGCACTATCTTAACATATGAACTCCATGAGTACTCTTGAATGAATAATTGTTAGAAATAACGGGGGTATGTAATTACATGATAATATTGCATTCTTCAATTGAGTGCATGACTATGACACGTTGAAGAATAGCTCGTGTAATTTGAAATACTATGCAGATAAATATCTAAATAGTATCTGCAGAATTGAATGAATCATTTGTTAATGCTTTACCACGATGTGTTTATAAAAAAAAAATGTCAAATGTATTCTTTATGTTAATATACGGTACTTTATTGGTTATCAATATAAATTTCATCTTTTATTAGATTGTTTTGTGGCATATACTCCCAATGATTTTGCACAAGGTAATGTTGCCTAAAATTGTAATTGTTACATCTGTTTTTAGTCTTAAATTAGTGAGTACTATTTTACAATTCCTTCTAGTTTGTTGAAAAAGTTTAAACTTGGGAGGTTGTTAATTTTTGTGATAGTTAAAAGCTATTGAACAGTACTCCATGCACTTGATATGGATTGGTTATGATAAATAGTGGGGTGTCTAAATCTAATGGCTAATATAGAACGTGACTTTTAAATGCTATATGCATTTACTTTACCATCTTGGTACATACTTTGAAATTTGATTGTGAGATTATCCTGAGAATTATATTATGAGTTTCTTATTCCTTGGTTTGAGTGTGCAGATTAGTGGTAACCAATAAATGATGCGTAATGCCAAGGTTTTAAAAACACGGTGGTAATAGAAGTGGTGAAAAAAAATAAGGGTGATATCATTTTATTACTCAATTTATATGAGTATAATTTTTGGATCTATTTTGACTCTTATTTTGAGTTGTGCAGACTACACTCACTAAAAAGTATGATCTGATGTGAAAGTATTCGAAATATTTTCTTGGTATTTTTACAAAAGCAAAATTAACCATGAAGATTTTGAGAATGGTTTCTAGTGCACTACTAGATTACTGCCCATTGAGATAAAATTGAAAAATCGAATATGAGCAAATATATGCCTATATTATTTGGCAAATATAAATGGATGAGAAATTTTCTCACCAAAGATTGGTTCAATATAGTTGAACCACTAAGAGAGATTATTTTAAAATAAATTCAGGGACATCGTATCTTTGCTATTTTATTGTGTAAAATCTCAAGCTTGAATCAAAGACATGATACACATCAAGGGGAATGGGACTTGAAGCTAAAATTTTAAATTGGAACCATCTATGAGGATACAACTACCTAGGGACTGGAGATCCCAAGAACTAGGTCAGAGACAAACGAATCATAGAATGGTTTGGGTGAAAAGCATGCATATATTATAAAGTTGTTAAATCCCTTCCCATGGTGTAGAGCATGCTCGTGACTCTATGACGAAGGAAAGGTTAAGATTTGCTATAAATCTTTTAATGAGTTCTATAGCCCTTTATGGGTGGAATGCCTTAGTCATAGGGGTATTCTTGATAGACTCACCTATATAAGTGTGGAAGTAAAGGCCGCTTCCTATGAGAATTTGGCTAATTCTCTAAAGCACTCATGAATCTGGGATAAAGCACAAGGCCGTAATGTGTTGGCTTAAGAAGCTTGTTAATTAATATCTTGAATATCATGTGTGTGATATTATCTTACATATCTTAAAGTAGTCTTAGTTTCAAGGCTATAGTCCACTTTGACTCTAATATGGAGATTATGGAAACACTAAACGAAGGTTTCAAGGCAATGCCACTTTCATTATGCATGATGTTCTCACTTTGTCCAAATCTTTATTCTTCTCAAATTTTATTAAAATAAGTGGGGGAATGTTGGTGTATTTTAATAAAATTTTAATTTTTTTTCCTTGACCAAATCTTTACAAGGAGTTATAATAATTTATTTGGAAGTTATTTGAATTATAATTGTGGGAGTTTCATTACAAGGAGTTATAATAATTTATTTGGGAGTTATGGGAATTATAATTGTGGGAGTTACAATGCATTTTGAATGGAGTTATTGTACAATTATTTGAATTAGAGTTACAAATGAATTATTTGCTCAAATGAGGAATTATTGAGTCATTATGAGCCATTCAAATGTGAATTCATTTTTAGGTTACAAATTCTACCAATTAACTATAATTTAATATGCAAAGAAAACTGTACATTGGACTTTCAATCTTTTTCTAAAGGTTTTTGTAACCTATAAATAGTGAAGTTCTTTGGAGAATTTTATACACACTTCTCTCAACAAAAGATCATTCTAAATACTATTTTCCTCACACTCATTTCTTTCTCCCTCATTCTATTTTCTTTGGGCAAAGTAAGATATTGGGAAGCTTCTGATTCTCTTGGTTGTGCAGATCAAAGGGAAGCAACAACTATAGATTTGGGTTGTTGTATCCTAGAGGCGGCACGCTAGACCTTCTGCATCGGTTTAAAAAATACCGTAGGGGTGCGTATCATCTTAAAGAGAGTGTTCAACGCGCCTCAACCCTACCGAACTTTTAGTAACTGTCAATTCAAGGTGGTCAGATTGAAGATCAGAAGCTGTTCATCCAATAATTTTAAGATCTAGTTCGCGCATCAACCCATGCCAAAATAACTTTTGATGGTACAAATTATTTGCATTTATTAATGCAATATTGAAGTATGAGATTTTGTTAATTTCTTTGTTAAATTTTACCAGAGAAATTACTATTACTTATATGATTAATTTGGTCTAGAACCAACACATATCTTCCATTCGGATGAAACATTATAACCCAATACATCTATGCATGTTTTCTGACAGTCAAATCTGATTAAAATATGTTCAAATCCAAAGATAAATTTAGATTTGACAATAATAGAGAAATTGCAGATCTGAGAAATTAGATCCTATATCTACAAAATCTCAAATTTCATAAAAAAAGACAAAAATTAAAAAAAAAACTCTCACAAGGAAAAATCCATGAGAAAATAAAACTCTCACTTGAATAATTTAGAAAAGAAGAAACTCTCACTAGAAGAACTTAAAAGAGAAAAATCTCTCACTACAAAACCCTAAGAGAGAATTTATTCAAGTAAGGGAAATGAAAAATTAGAGGCTCGCTCCCATGGGGAAAGACCATATTTGGTCTCTTTCCCATGGGAGAGATGAAAGAGATTTTGATTGGGTTCTAGACAGCGGGAGGGGAGAAGAGTTTTAGAGAGAATGATAGTAATAAATTAGGTTGCATGCATCTGTACGCACTAGTATATACATGATTAACATAAAGATAATTAGTGTCAATAAAACATGGAGAGAATTGCAGTTTCGGTTTCTAATGTTTGACCTGTGTGCTAAATTGGTTCCTAATGTTTCATCTAAAGCAAATTGGGACCCTAAAGTTTCTGATTTTAAGCACATTTAGGACAACTAATGGAAATTCAAGAATTATTAATAGTCAACATCAAATTGTCTCTAGTCAACAATTTTGAATTTGCACTATTGTTCTCCCATATTTTGATTTTGAATCATTATATTTCCTAAATTTTAAATAGTAATAGTAAGAGTTTTAGGATGAAATGAGATGCAAATTAGAATGAAATTGTATTAAATGTGTAATGAGAATTCTAATTAAATTTATTTTTCTTTTGTTTTATTTATTACTTAATTTATTCATGCCACTAATATCGCATATACTTGTTCTCTTTTGCATAGTTAGTCTCAAATTTGGTATAATATATGTATATTATTGTTTTACATTTGTAATAATTAGTTGACAATAAGTTCTATCATTTTCTTATTTTTGGTGATAATTTAATTCTTGTTAAAATATACGAAACATAAACTATTTGTACATAAATTTATTCTTTTTTGGAAATTTTCTAATAGGTACCTAGTAGGCACTTATTAAGATATCTAAATTGCACATAACCTACTATGTGAATGCACACACTAATAATTATTATTCTATTTTGCATTTATAAACTTTCCTTGTTTAACTTTATCTTTTCAAAACACTTGAACTACATCTTTACAAGTGTCCAGTGGACACTCATTAGACAAATGATTGTTTTTTTCTTTGCATTTCAATATGTTACCAATTGAGTATGAAATGAATTCATTTTAAAAAATATTTGAATAATTAAATGATTATCAGGGTACACTGATATTAAAATAAATATTTTAAAACTATAGTAATTGAACATTAGATTTTAACTAATAAGAAAGTCAATGAAAAAGAAAACACTAGTTTTTTCCAAAAATGCCTAAAAGCACTTCACATTGGTATTTACCTTTACTAGTTTTTATAGTCATAACGGCTAGCTACAAGAATTTGAAGTCAAAATGCACAACATATACAAGAATTTATGTAGTAGTAACTCTAATAAACTTGAGACTGACTATACAAAAGAAAACAAGTATATGAGATATTAGTGGTATGAATAGTGCAGCTAATTTGGTGATAAGTAGGAGGACAAATTTAGTGATAAATTAGCCACATTTAAATTGTTTTACAGTATAAAATTTGTAGTTCTTTATACTTCCAATGTTATTTAAGAAGTAAAAGTTGAATTTTTGTTATTACAAATGACCGTTGCAAATAAATTAATTGAATGAATAAATGGAGTATTTTCGAGGCACAAAGAAAAAAAAAGTACAAAGATCACACCTATAATACTATGCTACATATCATTAAAAGAATAAATTAATTCTTTGCCAACAAATTAATAATACAGAGTACTATAACAATCAATCAGAGATAAGTTTAAAGGAACAGGTGGAGGGAGGGCAAGAAACTTTAGCAAAACTTTTAAAGGGACAAAATCAGAAGTTAAAGTCAAATTGTATAATATGTTATAGGTAACAAATGTAATTTCTCCAAAGCAAGGGGGCCGACCGGCACTGCTGGTCACCCTCTTCCTCCACCACTCTATATACTTACACAAATATTTAGGGGTGGCAATCGGGTTCAAATCAGGACCCCGACCCGTCAGAAAATCTGTTGACCCGAACCCGACCCGTCAATCCGTGACGAGTCAGGCATGCTGATCCGAACTCAAAAGTTTCAGGTTGGCGGGTCAAGCGGGTTGACCCGAAACAACCTGAAATTTAATTCATCGAATGAGATTTCTCTGCCCAAGAAAAATCGTAATAAATGTTTTTCTGAGGTTGGAAAGGCCGGTAATTGATTTCTGGTGAACATTTTACCGAAGAGACTTTCCAGTGTGTGTGTATGTGTTAGAGAAAGAGAGAAAAAGTGGAAGCGGTTATATAATGTAGTTAAAATGTAAGTGACAAAACACAAGGTTTCATCTTTCTGCCTCTGTTTTTAGAAAAGAGGGAAAATGCTCAAGAAAAGAAAAGAAGTAAAGAACTCTACGGAGGGACCTTGTTGACAGTAGAACAAATGAACTTGCAACCCAAAACAATGTAATTGAGCAAGATAGTGAAATCCCCGCGAGATTCTGCGTGCTTGGACAGTTGGACTGCTCCTTCAATACAAACCTGGTTATGGTCATCAAATCAGTCCTGTGTGCATCAATGTCATCATCAGCCAGATCTAGATCTAAATCTGGTTTTGCATTTAGATTTTTGGAGGAGACAAGCTGCGTTTAGATTTTTGGAGGAGAAAAGCTGAAAAGGGAAAGAAAGATTTAAGGCCGGCGTGATTTCTGCATTTGCATAGTGATAAGTGATAATTGGTATATTATATTTAGTTATTTACTATTAAGTTTTTACATACTTTTTTAATATTTATTTATTTATTTTTATTTTAAAATCGGGTTAGCGGGTCAACCCGTTTTTAACCCGATTTTGATTTTTTTTCGGGTTTGTCGGGTCTGACCCGATTTCTCAAAATCTAAACCCAAACCCATTAATTTTGTGTTAGGTTCGTGTTGAGTTTTCAGATCGTGTCGAAAATTGCCACCCCTACAAATATTGCTTTACATCACACCGGTGGAAAGATATGATAAATAATAATATTTATACTAATCAAATATTGTAAAACATAAATGTGTTATAGACGATCCGGAAGTCTCAAGAATCCATGATATGACAGAAAACGATTTGAAAGAAAAAATGCATCCCATCTTTTCAAATCACAAAAAGAAAAATTCCCACTCAACTTCAGCAATAGAATTAATCCTTGCTTGATCACCATAAAAATGTGAATGATGCACTTCTTTTCTGGATTAGAAAAGGTCAAGAATTCACTAACATGAGAATTTAGGAAAGAAACCAGTGCAAAAAACCGGGTTAGGGTAATTTTCATTGAATTTTTTTCATTGGTTTCTCTATTTAAATTATTATTACTTTATAAAATCATCTAATTGTGTCATTATTTTTCTTTTAACGTCTAGATCAACATACCAATATATGATTTTTTTTATAATGTTTTGGCATTTAGTTTACACAAAATATTTGAATGGTGAAAAATGAGCGAGAATTGCAATAAAATTTATAGTGATTGATAAAATGACAAAATCTAGTCAATTTCATATGAATTTTTATGTATAATTTACAGAAGTGGTGAAATATATTATGAACTGTATTGATTTTTGAAAATAATTTTTAAATTATTTTTATTAGGGTGTAATGGAGAGAAATTCTCTCCATTCCCAAAAACCATCCTAATATTGAAATATGACAAAGTCCGATCAGATAGCTCCCCTTTTACAGTGACAAAGAGTGATGGGATTCTTGGCCAATATAATTTTCAGTCGGATTACTGCCCACAGTATAAAACGTCACTAATAAATTTTAACTTATCAAAAATAATTTGTAAATTTTATAATGATGTATAGGAACATACTATTCAAAATGAACCAAACGTGCAGGTGGGTTGAGATTTATACCATAAGCGTATGAACCGTATAATTGAACCATAAGCGTCTGAACCACAAGCCAAACAAGTTATTGTACCCGAAGCACATTGAAAACAAATCTCTAGCACTCCAATTCTTCATTTGCTTTAAAAAAGAGGATACAGTGTTATAGATTTTTCTAGGCCAATTACCCAGAATATTGATAAAAAAAAAAAAAAATCGGACATGTATTGATCTGATGACAAGAAGCATGTGTAAAACTCAAAAAGGGGATTTTTTTTTTTTAAAGGCTGCTATGTCCTGCCAGCCCGGCAGCACTTGAAATTTTTTTTTTTTTTTTTTAAAACTTCACTGACACAGCCCGGCAGTCAATCAATTTTTTTTTTTTTTTTTTTAAATATTTTCACTAAGACAAAAAAACATTTTCATGGGAGCCAGCTGTATGTCTGCCTGCCGATGGAATTGAAGTGGGCACCCCACGTGCATGAAAGAAAGAGGCGTAAGCGATGGAAGATGGGACGGCTGGAGAGCATCCATGTAACTTGAGCCACTCCCTTTAGTTTCCTCTCCCATCTAGCCTTATTGCAGCTTTGCTTTCTTTGTTTGCTCTGAACAATTTCCTTTTTAGTTATTTATTATTTTTGGAGATTAATTTCCATTTAGCAAGAAGCATAAAAAGCAAAACCACCGAGCTTGGCTCAGTGGCCACCAAGTGGGACTTAAGTCCCTCCTTGGACTGTAAGTAATTGTTCAAATCTCACCTGCAGCGAAAAAAATTCAAGGGTGGTGCCAGAGCACCCTTTTGATCTAGTAAGGTTTGTGTATCTGCTAGTCTCCAATACAAGCCTTTTTAGGCTCTCCCTCCCTTCTAGTGTAGGATAGAATAGGTTATACAACAACTCTCCCTCCCATCTAATATAGGATAGAATAGGTTATACAACAATTATCGTTTCAATTAAAAAAAAAGAAGCATAAAAAGCAAAGCAAGTGAAGACGGATTGCTCCGAAGGACGAAACACGAGCTACCGGCTTCCCAAGTTCTAAATCTTCATTTTTTTTATCACCTTAAAATATTGAGAATTTTGAAAAAAAAAAATTATATATTTTTAGTTATTTTTCCCCCTCCAAATATTTTAAAAAATATATTACATTAATTTGACAGTTTATATGTATAAATACATATGTATTTCGCACTTTCGGATAAAAATTTTTGGTTCTGTCCAGATTTTTGTGGCCCCAATTGTGGCTAATTACTCATAATATTGGCCAAACAAAAATTTTAACATGTGTTTCTGTAACATTACTATTGACATTTAATCATGTTTTCTACCCTTCTTTTTTTTTCACCTTAAATGTTTGTCCCTAATTCTTGAATCCCAGTTTGGAAGCCTCCTTTTATTTTTTTTAAGGGATGGAAGCCTCCCAGTCTCCTTCCTCCTTTCCCTTTCTCTGGCTTCCTACTTTCTTGCGAATGGGATGTACACCTACTGAAAATAACTAGGCAATTCTGCCACCTGTTTCAGTCGTTCCAAAAGCCAAAGCTCTATGTGCACAAAATCCATGTTCAAAACCATAACTAAGGGTCTGTTTGATAATATAAAAAAGTGCTGAATCTGAATTTTTTCAGACATTCAGATGTTTTGAATGTTTGATAAATGAAAATCCATTTGCTGAACTTGTTAAGTAGTGCTGAACTTATGTGTATTTTTTTAGCACAAGAATTCTAACTGAATGCTTAATTCTGATAAGAATCAATAGAATTATTTCAACTACCTTATCTTATCTATCAAATCTACCCTTGTTTCTTAATTATATTCAAAATTCTTATATAATTAAACAACCTAATATTCTCTATCTAATGATTTTGTATTTCTCTTTTCTCCCTTTTGAATGACTTTCACTTATTCTCCATACTACTCATATAACATAATTCATCTTTTATATTAATTTGATTTAAAAATAAATATTGTCATTTTCATACATAACATTTTTAGCTAATTAAATCATATGTTCTATTTCTTTTTTGGATGAAAATATATAAGGGCAAAATTGTCAAATTTAACTTATTAAGCATTCAGTTATAAATGTTTTATTAAACAGTATAAATAGGTTTAGTATTAAAATTTAGACATTCATAAATTTTTTTCAGTGTTTAAAATTCAGCAAATTAATTGTTTCAGTATTCAAATTTTAGAATTCAGACTTCAGAATTCAGATTCAGTTTTATTAAACGGACCTAAATAGATTACTTGGGCAAGGCTTCTTGCTTTTAACTTGCGGAGTTGGAGTAATAATAGTCAACCCCGCACATACCATGCCATAATATTACTAGTATATAATAACCTTCCTTAAACAAGATCAATGTCTGAATTCAATCCATTTACCAAAAATCACTTTTACTTCTATATCATATCATTCCTTTTTCTTGGATTGTTCCAAAACTTGAATGGAGGCAGTTTTTTTTTTTTTTTTTTTTTAACCTTTTCAGTTGTCAGCCCGGCAGCACTAACACATCTCAAAAAATATATATATTCAATGGCTGCCGGGCTTTTTTTAAAAAAAAAAAATTAGATTTTGCTGCCGGGCTAACTAAGTCCGGCAGCAATAGTTTTGCACACACCCATTGTCAGATCAATACATGTCCAATTTTTTTTTTTTGACAATATTCTGATTAATTAGCCATTTTTCTAGGAATGCCAATACCATCTGTCAAAAAAAGTATTAGACACCACTAGAAAAATACCTTAGGCTTTTGTGACTTGTAACATTTTGTATAATCTATTTAAACCTAGTTGAGGGGGGAGGGGGGAGCCGACCGAGAATCTCGTCGGAGGAAACCACTTAAAGTGACAGTCACAATTAAGTGATAATTATATGATGGGAGGTAAGAATTGAAACCCTTAACCTCTCATTGCTAGTTTTAATGGTGACCAACAGCCCAAATAGCATGTCACGTAAAAGCAATAAAAATGAAGTACAGCGATGCGGTTGTGCTGACTTTTTGTGACCATCACAGTAATGGAAAAAGTATCTTTAGACTCTGTACATGACCCCAATTATGCAAAAAAGTTATAAAAAAAAAGTTTAAAGTAACTACGAATTTTGCTCTGACCTCATCACAGGATTGAGATTGCGGGGGTTCTCAAGGTCCTTTTTTGATTTTTGCTTTTTTGCTCTTCTTTTGTGATATTTTTCCTTCTTGTAGTTGTCCATTAAAATAAGAATTTTGATACTTCTTTCCTCTAATATCTATTTTTTTTCATGATTCTTTTAATGATCAAATTCTTTTAGGGAGAAAATACAATGTAGAACCGTCTTGTCATTCTAAGTCTCTTCATTCTTTTCTCTGTCCATGTTACTTATTGAATTTTTAGATCTACATGTATTTGTAGATTGACATATAGTTTTCCATAGGTAACTGTAATTAGCACTAGCAAATCATTTTTCAACTCATGGTTTTGAAGTAGGTACCTGGTGGCTAATCAAGCTTGCCAAAGAAATAAAGTTGTCGCATTGACATAAACATGCAAGTTTGTTGTCCCGTCGTCATATGCTTGAAGGCTGAAGCTACAAGTTACAAAGTTGATTTTATATATAATGTTTCTTACATCCTCTACTGTTTCCAAGTAGTTTTTGTGTTTTACTGTTATATATTAATGTTTCTTATATTGTCCCCTGTTATATATTAATGTTTCTTACATCCTCTACTGTTTCCAAGTAGTTTTTGTGTTTTACTGTAAACACAAATTTGACTTTTTGGGTATTCCTCGCTGCATATTTGAATTTTAAACTGATTGTTTGCATCTAAAGTGATAGGATGAACAGAACTTGGCTTGGCAAGAGTTTTGAGACCATGAAGCCGGATTGAGGTTTGTCTTCCCTCGTGCTTTTATCTCGTTCTTGGTCAATTATACCTCTGTATGTGATACTATCCATATGACACTTAATTTTTTTTAAAAGATTAATCATGTATACACTGTCAGTGTATACACAATTACCGTTAGATATATAATACACGTGCAAAATTTTGTGTCTCCTATCCAACTATGATGGTGTATTCACTGACAGTGTATCTAAAATTTATTCTTTTTAAAAATGATCTAAAGTGAGAGGTTAATTAATATCATTTGACATAGGTCAATAGGTTTTGTGAGGTGAGAGAATAAGTTAAGAAGCAAGAAACCAGTAGATGTAGACGATGAAGAACAGTGGACTACTTTCCAAGTTAAAATGAGAATACAATCCCACATGTATTTTGTAAAAAATGTATTGTAATGATTTAATACATGTAAAGTAAAAAGGTGATTGAAAAATTTGTTTACGGAAACGTAGAGAATTTTTGGTGGAAAATCCCTTCCCAAACAATTAACATTGAAGACATGAAAAAAGGGGATGTTGAGCTGCATGGATTTGATGTGTTTTCAAATTGCAGATCACGGGGAATTTACTTTCATAATATCGTTTATAGCTTGCATTTTTCATTCTATGACGAGTAGATTTAATTGATCAATTAATGCTACCGCATTGATCTTTCTTTAAGTGCACGATCTAGTGTTTTGTGGGTAAGTGCACCCACCACGTCTTTTTGGGCTAATTGATTAAAATATAGCTCTTTCCCAAAAAGTTCCGTCAAATGGGGTCTGTTGTGTCGGTGGTATAATTCTATGCCCGTCGCTCCTACAAGGAGCGACGGGCAGCAAAATTTTTTTTTTAAAAGTCTTCTGGCCGTCGCGCCATGTTGGAGCGACGGTCAGAGATGTCAGAAATTTTCTGACCGTCGCTCCTATATGGCGCGACGGTCAGAAAAATCCACCAAATTTTTTTTTTCTTAGCCGTCCAGTAGATAATTAGAATATATGCAGCCTTTGACCGTGGCTCTATTGATAGCTTTTTTCACGTGAAACCTTTCCGTGAAACCTGTATTGCCATTCGTTCATCATTGTCCAGTTTATTGCGTGCAATAAAAAGACAGATTGCCTCGATTATTGATCGTCCTGATTTATTATGACTGTCTCCTCTAAGACATATCCAGCAAGACATCTGCCAGACATATACAAAATTTATTGGCCAAGAAGCTTGCAGCCTTTGACCGCTAGGGACTGCAGCTTTATTTTTATTGGCTTGTTTTGTGTCAGGGACAGGCGTAAGCAGCTTTTTTTTTATTTCTCAATGACACTCTAGTCACTTCAATATGGAGCAACGGGTTAGAGAAATGTACAATTTCTTGGCTTATAAATTGTTCTTCAGAGCATCTCCCAACCCCATAACCACAACTTCATCAGTCGCTTCTTCTTTTCCTGAGACTTTCATTTCTCCCTCTTCTCTCTCACCATAAACGGAGCTCCGCGTCTCCATTTTTCATATCTGTAAAGCCTTTGCATTCTGTTCGAGCTTGGCTATGTGAAGTGAAGTAAATATTGTTTGAAGTTACAAACAATATTTGGACGGAGACAGAGATCCTTGAAGTTGGCACTTAACTTAGCTACATTCTGGATGAGCTTAACTTTGTGAAGTTTGAAGCTATAATATTTGAACGGAGGTAGAGGGTTTGGGATTCGGTCAGTAGAGGGCTTTTGATTTGAATAGTCGTGTTTGCAAGTTTCGACAGGAGAAATTCTCGCAGACACTCCATCACTGACTGGGGAGAACAACAATAATCAAGTAAGTAAAATACTTATCTATTTCTTTAATTATTATTCATAAATATTGTTTACTGTAATTTAGAATTGTCATTCATGATTATTAATTATATAATATAGTCTTTTATGTTTTAATGTGAATTCTATTTTTATGTTTTATTATATATTATTAGTAAATTCTAAATATGACATGACATTGTTTATATTGTATTCTGTATTAGTATTTTTTAATTGACATGTAAATTAGAGTATTTTTTTGTTGTAGCATGGTGATTAGTTGAAATTAATGAATGTAATATTAATGAATTGTATAATACTAGGTATGTGGAAGAATATGTCATAACCCAAAGTAGTTAGTGATTAGCTTAATTAATTAGTTAGTAAAGTAAATTATTTGATTAGATATTAATTAATCATATCACTAATCATCCTATTAAAAAAGGATAAATCTAAGTGTTATTACCAATTAATATACTTTTGACACATGATTAAAGTTACCAATAAATTAATATAGTTTTACCACGTGATTAATAATTTAAACAATAGGTGCAGACATATGGATATGTTAATAGATTTTATTAAATTTTTTAATATTACATATACATCGAATTAAAGGTAATTAGTGTAGATATTTTACAAATTAAGGTAAAGTTACAAATATATCTTGTTAAATTATTTGGAGAGAAAATTTTTAGCTTAATTAATTAGTTAGTAAGGTAAATTATTTGATTAGATATTAATTAATCATATCACTAATCATCCTATTAAAAAAGTGTAAATCTAAGTGTTATTAGCAATTAATATACTTTTGACACATGATTAAAGTTACCAATAAATTAATATAGTTTTACCACGTTATTAATAATTTAAACAATAGGTGCAGACATATGGATATGTTAATAGATTTTATTAAATTTTTTAATATTACATATATATCGAATTAAAGGTAATTAGTGTAGATATTTTACAAATTAAGGTAAAGTTACAAATATATCTTGTTAAATTATTTGGAGAGAAAATTTTTATGATTAATTTGTCAATAAATTTTTAGGTTCAATATTAGTGTTATAGCAAGTTAAATACATGTTGTTGAACTGGTTCATAATACAAATATATTAATTGGTGTTAAACGTAATTAACTTAATTTAAATATATTAATTCGGGTTGAACTTAATATAGATATATCACTCGATTGCTTATGTAATTTAAATAAAATTGTCACAAAAGTTTTAAATTATATGCATTGATTAGATATAATAATTATGTTAAAATTATATAAAATTGTATAATTTACTCCATTTTTGTTAACAGTGATACATATATTATATTAACGCCTTTAGTAGATTAGGTGAAACATGTCAAGCGGTAATTGTCTGATGATGCAATTCTATTGGGGAGGAAAAATTGTGTATGCTGGCGGGTCAATATCATATGATCCACCGTTGCCCAAAAAAGTCATGTTCCTCACAGAAAGGGTGAATTTTGATGGATTGGTAGACATCGTATATAATATGATGGAGTTAAACCGAAATACTCATAAAATTAACTTGATATTTCGGAATTGCATGCAAAATGGTGTGTTCGGTGCCACGCCCTTGGTAGATGATAATGGAGTTGACGGAATGTATTTTTTGAAAGCTAATAGTGCTCATGGGACGGAGATATATATCGAGGTTGAATCGATTGTAGATTTCAAACATGATCATATGCAAAATTTGCATATTGCAAGTTTGCATGGTAATCAAGACCCAAACATACATGGATCGGAAGATATGGATGTGGTGGGAACAATTGGTTTATATGAGAGCCAATTGTCCCAAATAGATTGTGAAAATGTCCCGTCGGCTCGAAGATCTAGGAGAAAGGGTAATGGACGCCGCATGGAGGTTAATCGTCCCAGTAGTAGTCACCCAATAATGGACACGGAACCCATTATAAATTATGGTGTGGACATGGATACGTGTACAGTTGGGGGATTCGGGGAAGATAATGACATTGAATTTGTTGATGTTGATGTTGACTCCGAACCCGAACCAGATGATGATTCCGATGATGACAACCCTATTTATGGTTCATTTCCCCATAATAAAAATTTAAGTGAAAGTCAGTTCTCAAGGGGTCATCAGGATCATAATACTCAGTGGACCTTTGATGAAGGACCACAATTGCGATATAAAGCCGGTGTTGATGCTGCATTAACGTTTGATCCACTGGATGCATGTGGGGTTGAGAAGCTAAAATTGTGGAATGAACGCACGAAAGAGTTAGAGCTTGGCCAGCTATTTGAAACCAAAGACCATGTAAAGTGAGCAGTTAAATTGTGGTTTATAAAGGAAAATAGGGAGTTTAAAGTTCGTGAAAGCACTCCTACAACTTGATATGTCAGATGTCGGGCTCGCACCTCTGTACCTCCATGCAATTGGCAACTTAGGGCAACCCTACGGAAATCTCACAAGATGTGGATGATCGTTACACTTGCTGAAAAGCATACATGTATCCGGGTATGTGGCAACAACGATCATAGGCAACTGAGTGACGACATAATAGCTGAGCACATTATCCCCCACATAATGCATGAGCCAGTGTATAGGATCAAAGAAATACAAACATCAGTGAAAAAAGAATTTCACGTTGACATTTCATACAAGAAAGCCTGGTATGGCAGGCGTAGGGCTATAGATATTGTCTATGGCGATTGGCCTACGTCCGTTGCACAGTTCCCAACATATGTCCAGGAATTACAATATACCAATCCGG
This sequence comes from Coffea arabica, assembly GCF_036785885.1. Taxonomy (NCBI): domain Eukaryota; kingdom Viridiplantae; phylum Streptophyta; class Magnoliopsida; order Gentianales; family Rubiaceae; genus Coffea; species Coffea arabica. Next base: position 6,859,044 of record NC_092324.1, on the reverse strand, counting down.
GTACGGTGGTTGTGTGGGATCATCATCCACTGAGTATTTCGAGCAGTCCGATATTTGACTATATCTTTTGGGCATTTGCTCCTGCCATTGAAGGATTTCGTCATTTAAAACCCGTCATTTGTGTGGATGGTACATTTCTTAAAGGCCCGTACCGTGGAAAGATACTAAGTGCTGTTGCTTTTGATGCTGACAATCATTTATTTCCTCTGGCTTTCGCATTAGTAGATGAGGAGAATAATCGCAGTTGGAGTTGGTTCATGAAACTATTGCGTATTCACGTGTGTGGTGATATTCAAAATATATGCGTAATTTCAGATCGCCACCATGGAATAATTAATGCAATGAGGACGCTCCCAGAATGGAAAGAACCACTAGCAGTTCATCGATTTTGCTTGGTTCATGTGCGGAGCAATTTTACGCAGAAATTCAAGAATCAAAGGTAACATTATTTTCTTTATATCATATGGATACCATGCAGCGCATTGGACATCAATCGCATGAAGCCCTCAATGTTGATGAGCAACTACATGCTGACCCGTGTCTTTTGACAATCATGGATGGTGCATTTGGGTCTATGCAGCACCTTCAACAATACGATCGTATGAAAATTGGTGATTGGGACCCATTTGAGACCCAAACACAGTCTCAGCATGTTCCCTATGAGAGGCCAATTGGACGTGTCCCTCGTCAAGCTCGAGCATCTACCAGTGGAGTTAGATGACATAGGCATGGCTTGCATGATGAGGACAACAACGAGGCAGAGCATCGTGACCCTGAAGTGGACCCTCAAAATTGCACTAGGTCGACCGGTACACATTTTTTTACATCACTACATACACCGGTTTCGACTTTGCCACAGTTTACACAATTGCCACACTTTCCTATTTATGGTACACAATTCACTCCTTCCCCACACGTACCTGCGTTTGGTTCACCATTCACGCCTTCGCCGCATATACCTGTATTTGGGTACGATGCCACTACATCTGGGGGTTCCTTACATGCAGATTTTAGCCAAATATATGATTTGCTTGGTGCCACGGGAGGTGGTTCTACTACTGTAGATCTTCCGGATTATTGCACTCTTGGTCAGACTATGTTCATGCCTACTCAGACCCAACCAATGGGCATGTCAGGACATACTGTTTCAGGAAATTTTCACGACTATCGTTCCAAAGACACTGATGATAGTGATGGGACAGCTGAGTCGACAGGCGAGGATACCCTTGTCTCTGATAACGCAGATGAAGATTATGGCCCATCTACTGCTGTTTCACAAGTTCCTGCTCTAGTTATCGGAGAACGAGTGCAACGTAATCGTCAGAGAAGGCCTGCTACTAGATATTGTTGTCCCCCGACGACATCTCAGGAGAAGGATAAGGGCAAGGCTAAGGGCAAGGCTAAGGGTAAAGGCAAGAAAACTGCGAGGCATTGATATTATTTTGTTTTCGACGATGCTTTATATCTCATCCATTTAATGCATTTCACATGACATTTAATTTAATTTTATTGTCTACTTTTTCTTTTTAATCCAATCACTTTTAATTTGAATAACGTTAAACATTTTCAAAATAAAGAAGTACATGTTATTTTATTAAACCCTATAATTGGATAGAAGGGTCTCTGTACCATAATACCTACAAAACAAATAAATACTAGTCGTTTTACAGCTATTTTAATAGATTAAATTATTAAAACTAATTATCGTATATCAAATAATGACATGCAAATAATTCTTCATTTCTACAAATATGTTATTAATCTTTTTATACGATTACATTTTATATGAAAATTCAAATATATAAATCGTAATTCATATTATAATTTTTCATTTTTTGACACAATTACGGTTCCTTTAACATTCTGTGTGCATGATACATAATAAAGTTAAAATTAACAAATCATAATAATATTAAGCAATACTTTCATCCATTACGCAATCACTTCAATTTAAATCATATTATTAAATTATTTTTTAAATTTAACAAATCATAACAGTTACGCATGTTATATAACTTAAACTTGATAAAATGATAAACATTAATTCTTTAAGAATTCCCTAGATCCTTTAACAAATGGATCAAATTTTTTAAATCTAATCTCCTTTAAAATGCTAAAATTCTTGCGAGCCCAATGTTTGTTTTTAAAATTTTGTCAAACTAAATGCATTGTTTTTAAAACTTTTCATTTTAAATAATTTTTACAGAAAATTTTTTGCGGAATTCCCAATTAAATTGGACAAAGATTTAAAAAAAAATTATTTCTAAATCGCCGGGTTGAAAGATTTTTTATTAAAACAAATTCTAAATTATCTGTAACCGTAAACCCTAACCCTAACCCTAACCCTAACCGTAAATGTAACCCTAAGAAAAATTTTTCTTTTTTACTGAGGAGGAGGATTTTTTTTTTTAAAAAAAAACATTTTTGACCGTGGCGCCATGTTGGACCGACGGTCAGAGGATTTTAAAAAAAAAAATTTCCTAACCGTCGCGCCATATAGGAGCGACGGTCAGAAATTTCTGACAGCTCTGACCGTCGCTCCAACATGGCGCGACGGTCAGAACAACTTTAAAAAAAAAACATTGCTGCCCGTCGCGCCATGTAGGAGCGACGGGCATAAAAAGATACCACAGAGCTGATGCACCCCATTTGACGGAACTTTTTGGGAAAGAGCTATATTTCAATCAATTAGCCGTCTTTTTGGGTTGGGCTTGCTCTTGCTTCTTTTAATATGCATATTAAATTGTGATGGTGTGACTTGTCATTTTCGCCATTGCAGTTCGAAGGAATGTTTTGTGATTTGCACGGAGAAAAGTAAGTAACAAATTTTTTTTTATTGATATGCTTTTATTATTTCTTCTGTGGGATATTCATCATTGTTAATTCTCTATTAAGTTTCAAGCAATATATGTTTAACAAATCAAAATCTAAATAAAATAACTCAAGAAAAGCCTATTTATAGGAAACAAAGGCTTAACACGCAAAACACAAGATGTATAAAATTTAGGGCCATTTAACTAATATCTCTGTCAGCAAAGTTTATAAAGGGAAAGGAAGAAAGAGGACATGAGAGTCAGTTTGCAAAACACATGGCCATGTGACTAACGTCTTTGCTAGCGAAGTTAGGCATTAGTGACGTAAATGTGCATATCCCCCAGAACCATCAATACATTAAAATTTGGTGGAGGCAAGGGTGAAGTAAGAGGACGTGAGAGTCAGTTTGCAAAACGCATGGCCACGTGACTAATGTCTTTGCTAGCAAAGTTAGGCATTAGTGACATAAATGTGTATAACCACCGTCTTTGAGTTGGTGGTCATCATCAATGTATTAAAGTTTGGTGGGAGGCAAGGGTCACTAATTTATCACATTAAAGTGGCTCTGGTTAAAAAATTCAGATTGGTGCACGCTTTGTTTAAAAAATTAGACGGGTGCATAGTGCACTCGTCTGGTTCGGTGGTGGTTCAGTTCTTTTCGGATTACTCTTAGATCTCTTCAGTTCCTCCCCCTCCCCATTGACATAGGATAATATATTGTATCGATAAAAAAGGACCTAAATTTATATATTCACTCATTCACATAATCACATCAGACCACCAAATTTGCATTTTCCTTATTTCTTATGCACAAATAATCTTTTTTCCTTATTAATCGATCACCCAACTGACTCAAACTATGATCTCGTGAGACCGATGATGATTCTCCCCTAATTCGATGTAAGGTAACTCTATGAATCAGATTCTTAGAAGAGTATTGAAAAGATTTATATGTTCCAATGACCAATGCGAATTAGCAAGTGCAATTTTAGATTTCCTTAGAGCTGTTAAACGAACCGAGCTGTTCGGTAGCTCGGTTCGTTTCGGCTCGTTCGTGTTCGTGAAAGGCTCGTTCGAAATTTTAAACGAACCGAGTTCGAACGAATTTTTTTGTTCGATTAATAATCGAGCGAACACGAGCATGTTCGCGAGTTTTAACTAACGTTCGCTAACATGCTAAACGAACGTTCGCGAACACGAACATGTTCGCGAGTTTTAACGAACGTTCGCGAACATAGACATAATTATCATTTAACAAATTTTAGGGTTAATTTTATGGCTGGACTTTTATATTTGGAGGGCAAATTTCTTTGTTTTATTTGTTATTTTTATGTTAATGTTAGTTATATAGTTAATGAATAATAGAATTTAGTCACTTAGTGCTTTAATTATTTTTTAGAATGATTAATAATTTGCATGGCATATTTAAGGCATAAAATAATTTGGATTCGAGCATTTCGAACATGTTCGCGAACGGCTCGTTTATGTTAAACGAGCCGAACTCGAACTCGAACTCGAACACGAATTTTACTTAACGAACCGAACACGAACACAGGTTTGGAGTTCGAAAATTAACGAACGAACACGAACGTTGTTCGAACTGCTTAACGAACAGAGCTCAAACATGAGATACTCGGTTCGATTCAGTTCGTTTACAGCTCTAGATTTCCTCGGTTGATTAAAAGAAGGCAAGGAAAACATGATTCCAGTCCTTTCCCACTTATTTTAGGTAAGGGACGTATTTGTACTTTCAAGTCCAGCATATCTCGTGATTCACGTACAATGAAACCAAAAGGTACGCCAGTAGCTTGCGTTTGTCAAGATTTGTCAAGATTTGGGATCACAGGTAATAAATCCCTTTAGCAACTTGCGTCCTAATTCCGTTTGTTGGGAAAAAAAAAAAAAAAAAAACTTGCGTTTGTCCAGATTTGGGATCACAGGTATTTTAGCTAAAGGGAATTCGGATTCATAAAGGGATAACTTCAGCAACCTCCCTTGAGGTTTCTGACAATTTCACTTGGCTCCTTTCAGATTTAAGAAATTATATTTACCTCCCTTAATATAGTAAAATATCTATAATACCCTCCATTTAGTAGATAATTTTAAATTTAAGACAATAAATTTACAAAACCTAAAAAAAAATTCTATTTTTCTGTCTCTTATCTATTTTCTAGTTAATAAAACCCTTTTTTATTATCTTGAGTTTTGTAGATATTAGTAAATTGAAATTACAAAATCTACAAAGGGAGTAGATTATGTGTCCAACTAGAAGGAAATGAAGAGATTCACAGTGATAGAGAACTAAATAATGAAATTAATGATTAAAATAGGAAGAAAAACTAAAGATGTGGAATTCGTTATATTTTGTTTGTTGTTAAGAAATTTTTTTATAAAATATCAATAATTACATAATGATTTCTTTCATTGGATTAGAAATTTTTTATTATGATTTTATTGTGGAGATAGAATTCATTGTCTACTTTTGAGATATTAATATTTTTAATGCTATGGGAAAGTTGTAATTTTGGTTCTAGGTCAAATGAGTTTATATTGAAAAGGTATTTGAGCATTGATATTTAATTTGGGCGTATAAAATTGGTTGTCAATAGGGTTTTGTGTGTGTGTGTGTGTTTTTTTTTTTATCGTGGTAAGTATTGATACTAAATATGCAATTTGAAATTTTTTGGATGGCTATTTGATTTTAGAACTTATACTTAGATAGTTGTATTGATTTATGCAAAGTATGAAAGAAAATGATTAAAATGATTGAGTATACTATTATTTTCTTTTTAAGTTTTGTACAAATGGATAATTTAGGATTTTTGAAAGAAAATCTAAGTTTTTGGACCGATATTGTTACTAAACAATAAAAGTAGGGGAGGTATATGTATTTTTTAAAGCCTAAGGAGAGCTCTTTGTAATTGTGAGAAACCTCAGGAGAGGTTTGTGAAATTATCCCATTCATTAAACATCCAAAGGGAAATGAAGAAATTTGTCCACTAATGTGGCTATTTATCGAGTCAAAGCTGTCACAAAGTATCTTTACAGCACAGCCTAGTAATCCAGTCTCTAAAAATAGAGCTTAGGCACTCGTTGTAGTTTGAAGAAGACAGAGATGGGAAATTTTTGGTTGGAAAAGCTTTCTTTTAAATGGAAAAGAGTGATCATTTTTCCGTCAACCATTTTACTTACGCCAATTTGTTCCCTCAATATTGTTTTATTCGAATTTAGTTGTTCAACTTAAATTCTCTACCCAATTAGTCCTGGACTTTTCCAGCAAAAATGTCACCACCCAATCAAGGGCAAGATTGAAGGAAAACCAAAAAGTGAAATTATTCCCAAAACAAGAAATTGCTGTCTTGTGTTTGGATAGTAAATTATTTCGGATAATTTTGTGAAGAAAACACAGTAGCACTTTTAAAATGTGATGTATGTGAAATAAAAAGATAATTAAAAAATATATTGATACTACAAGTAAGTCAATGTGTGTAAATAAAGTATAAAAAATGTGTAATCCAAACAAACTTCTCCTTCCTCTCTTCTTCTCCAGTTGATTGCGGTATCTAGTCAACATTGGAGTAGCCGGAATTCTCCTTCTCGTTCACACTGAAGCACGTACGCAAATTAACACGCACAAATCCACTTGAAAACCTAGAGCCATCAAATTTTTTGAGAAAAATTCGCTTTTAGTCCTTAAATTTTGAATTAGAGACATAATTTATCCCCAAACATCGTCTTTAGTACATGAATTAATTATTTTAAATTATATTTAATTTAAAAATAATAAAATATTCAATTTGGACGAAGTCAGCCCGACAAGGGACAAGATTTGCAGGCTTTTTTATTTTTGCAGCATCTAACTTTATTAAAAAAAAAAATTACTTCTTCCTGCCGTGTATAGTTTTGCAAAATCTCCTTGGCAGACCTATAATTATCCGATTTTCTTTTTTTCATCTATAATCTAAGAAATTAACCCAAATAATGTTGGTATATATCATGAATATTTCCGTTATTGAGTCGTACGCTGTCTCTTCTGTACAAGGTTCCAAGTTCCAACAAGCTTTTCACCGGTCAAAAGCCTTTTCAGAACTTGTGAACTAGGAAACGGGACAGAATGACCGCTCCTGAGCTGTTAATGGTCATGATTTGGCCTCAATAAACCATGCAGTTCAGATCATAAGTTGTGCATCGATTTTTATATTATGTGTAAAATTTACAAAATTTTATACTAAAATTACACGTTGTACAAACAAAGTTATATTGTGTGAAATAAAAGTTACGCGCTATTAAAAATGATCAAAATCGTTGGAGACGATTGCACCTGCAATCATCCGTGCCCCTCGTCCCGTGAACTAAGGTCCCTGTAAGTTTTGTCAGCATGTTATCAACATCGAGTCAGCATGTTATCAATATCGCGCCCCTTTGTCTGAGAATTCTGTACCAAACACAGGATTCCGCATGAATTTTATAGCCAGTGAGTAGTCATTTCACTTGCCAACAGCCTCTTGGCTGCTGTGGGTAAATTTAAGTATTAGGGTCTGTTTGATAATATAAAAAAGTGTTGAATCTGAATTTTTTTAGACATTTAGATGTTTTGAGTGTTTGATAAATAAAAATTTATTTGCTGAACATGTTAAACAGTGCTGAACCTGTGTGTATTTTTTTAGCACAAGAATCCTAACTGAATGTTTAATTCTGATAAGAATCAATATAATTACTTCAACTACCTTATCTTATCTATCAAATCTACCATTGTTTGTTAATTATATTCAAAATTCTTATCTAATTAAATAATCTAATATTCTCTATCTAACAATTTTTAGTTTCTCTTTTCTCCATTTTTAATGACTTTCACATCTTCTCCATACTCCTCATATAATATATTTCATCTTTATATTAATTTTATTTAAAAATAAATATTATCATTTTCATACGTAACAATTTTAAACTAATTAAATCATAGATTCTATTTTTTTTTGGATGAAAGGATATAAGGGCAAAATTGTCAAATTAAACTTATTAAGCATTCAGCTATAAGTATTTATCAAACAGTATAAATAGGTTTAACATTAAAATTCAGACATTCATATATTTTTTTCAGTGCTTAAAATTCAGCAAATTAATTGTTTTAGTATTCAGATTTCAGAATCCAGATTCAGTTTTATCAAACAGAACCTTAGTGGGGTAGGAGTTAAAGGATTTATCCTATCTTCTACCTTATCACTTAATTATGATCATCATTTTTAAAGTAGCTTCTTTCGACGAAGTTTTTCGTTGGCTCTTTTTTTTTTTAGATTAAATTAAAATAGATTATACATTATTATTATTGTGACAAAAAAAAAAGTAATCATTTCACTTGCCGACGTACACCTTCTACCAATTTTATAATTTTATTTACAAAAATTGGTGTTGCTATATTGAATAATAAGTATTCTTTTTCTTTATAAAAAGAAAAGCAAACTCTATTTTGGAAGAAGCTGCCAAGTTTCAGTTAAAGATTTGGGTGTTGTCAATTTGACTTATTGCTAACACAAAGTATTCTTGTTTTGTACAATTGGTAAGATGATTATGAAGCAACTTCATCGTTTGTAACAGACAATCAGAAATAAACATGAGACGTGTACTTTGGAAGGAATAAGCATAAAAGTATGTTCTGCGGTCGAGCATTGAATTTTCTACCACTTCCATCCTCTCAGCTTTTCGTCTGAGGCCCCTACGGCCCCACTAATTCTTTCACACTCCTAACCTAAAAAACCAAACGAAAATGATTTCCCTTAAAAACAATTTTAGTATAAATTTATTACAAGTAATCACTTTCTGAATCTATCCGAATGTCAAGAGGGACTCCAAATATTAGATTTATGGAAACATAAAGTCAAATTTAGCAAAGACATATGATGTGTCACCAAATATTAGATTTTTGGGAAAAAAAATGAAGTCAAAATTAGCAAAGACATATAATGTGTATCTGTTGTGATCCATCAGGCACATGTTAGAAGAATTGTTATACATCTGTGTGCATATATATATATATGTGTGCGCGTGTGTTTGCGAGAGATTTTGACCTTTACAAGGATAAGGAAAAAATAAGAAAAGAGTTTAAAAGTCGAATTAGAGATCTTACGATTACTTATCTAATCTTTCTACCACAAAAGATGGATGTGAGAGACCTGTTAGGAGTAGTTTTTTTTTTTTTTTTCTTTTTTCTTCTTAACAAAAAGTTGGATAGTTTCAATTTTGATCATCACTACGGTGCAAGTTTTAAAGACTACAAGTCATTTATAAAGATACTCACAGAATATTCACAATGCAGTCTCACACTAGTAATGAAATTCAAACAAAATGGCCATTTTAGAGGAAGTGATCAGCAACTAAACAAACATGTGAGTAGTTAATTCCTGGTAAGTACCGTATCAGTAAAAGGCCTAGGGCATTGGGCAAAGCGGATGCTATCAAATGAAATTGCAAGGGAGTAATGCACAGTGATGCACAATGACACTTGTTGCGCCTATAAATTGCCCATGGTGGAGGTGATTTCCTCCAGATCTATTTCTTCAATCTGGAGAGCTGAAAGATTTAACTACTGCTACTAGCACTATTGGCGAAATGGCTCATGTTTCAGATGCTATTGAGACCAATGATACCGTGGTAGATGTAGTAATCAGCAACGATGAAGTTCCTCAACCGCAACTCCAAGGAAAGAAATTTTCTTTTCCCATGCTCGAATCCAGCAAGTATCACCAGAATAATCACCATGGCTCCTTGCCCTTTCCTCATCTCCACTCTTACCTTCTCTCCCTAAAACACACACACACACACACACACACTTGGGCACAAACTCATATAGCACCGCATACACCTTAGGGTGCATGTTGCATGGAGCATAATACGAGCACTTAACTTTCATTCTTCTATTTTTGATATTAATTAGGGGTATTCAAGATTCAAGAATCAAAATTTCAAGTACACTTGAATGTTCAAAATTTTGAAATTCAAGAGACAGAATTAGAATTCGGGCCACCGATTCGAATTCCACGACCACAATCCACGGAACCAAAGACACCCGAAGGTTAAATAATACGATTTCTACACCATTTGATGGCTGTTTATGATTTTTTTTTTCATTATTTCGAGAATCAAATTATATAGGCATCTGATCACCAATCCAATCAGTATCACCACATGTCACATGATTCTCTTCAGCATCAGAGAAACCACATAATGGTAATTTTGTTTGGAATTTGTCACTAAGTTTATTATGTTGGAGTTATTAAACAATAGTAATAATCTTCATAATTTTCTTTGTGAAGAATGGTGCACCGTGGTCAGCAATATTGCATCTAGCATTCCAGAGCATTGGAGTTGTTTATGGAGATATTGGAACGTCACCTCTGTATGTGTATGCAAGCACCTTACCAAATGGTATTAAGAACACTGATGATATTTTGGAGTTTTGTGATTGATCCTATACACACTCACCTTAATGCCTCTCCTCAAATACGTCCTCATTGTTCTACATGCAAATAATAATGGCCAAGGTAACGATTAGCTCAACTAAGAACTCTTCGTCCTATTTCCATGTATCTTATCTTTTAATTTCATACTTGTCTATCGATTCTAGTGGTATTTTCTGCTCTATCTAAAATTCTGTGGAAACGTTGCAAACAATTTTCTAGTATTTTATCGGCTTGATATCACCAAGCAACACATAAAGACGTAGTCTCAGTTGCAGATGAGGCTTCAAACTTTAATGTCTGTAATTAAATCTAAACGGTGTATAATAATATACCTCTTTAATCTAGAAGTGGATTTCTCTCCCTCTAATTCCCATTTTACCTAGTTAGGTTCTCCCCTGTTAGAGGCCAATTTAAGAATAGAGTAGATATTGGTCTAACATTGTATTTTCAGTTAGGTCCTCTTGATGCCAATGGGAGCTTGGTCGAATGCTAAAAACAATCAATGTTAACACCGCAAGAATTAGAGTTATTAGGTTTAATTGTGATTTTGTTGAAACATTGAATTGTAATCTATTCATAATAATCCCACCATTGTAGATCAGATGCAACTTGAACCAAAATTAGCAGATGAATGCTTTCCTTTATTACCCCCATTCCTCCCCTCATTACTTTCTTTTTTGCCATTGCTCGCATGTCTAGGGCTTACAGCCGATAACCAGACACAAGACTAAGGGTGTTGCTGCCCCCTTCGCTCCTCTCCTTTCAGTTGAGCTGCTTCTGCCCTTTTTATTTATCAGTATTAAATTAGGAGGTCTTAATTTCTGATTACCTTGAAGACAGAAGAGATGTACGTTTTCATGAAACAAAAAGAAAAAAAGAGAGATGCTTAGATTTCAATGCCTACACCTTGAAGGGCATGATTTTTCGTTGTACTCCTTTGATGTATAGGTAAATTAATGTATAAAAACTCACTAATTAACAAGAGCAATCAGACCCATCAAGAAATAATTCTCGAGTGGGGCGTCCATGGATTGATTGATCGATTACTAATCTGAGCAGTAATTATTTAAAAAATCTTTTTGCTTTACCCATTCTTGCCTATAAAGCTACCAAGTTATTATTTTTTTTTTTACTACCAAATAATCAGTTAGACCATGCATTACATTCAATTTGCAAATTCTTATGTACTTTTTTTTTTGTGAGGGGTTGTAGGTGTAACATTTGCAATGTACTCTTTGATATGTAGTTATGCAAAGGTGGGCTTAGTTCCAAGTCAAGAAGCAGAATATCAAGATGTTTCCGATTTCGAAGCCTGTTGGCCCTGATCTGCAGATTAGTAGGAGCAGAAGAGCATCTAGAATCAAACCCAAGCTTGAAAACAGTAGATTTGCCGAGTTGCCAAGTTAAATTCACATTCAGCCAATAATGTTTTTTTTTTTTCCTGACGGAGTGGGTGTCCGGATCAATTCTTACGGGGCCCGACTAATCCTACTCCGGCCCGGGAGGAGAGGCCCCATCCCCCGAACACGATAACCACCGGACTCAAACCCTTGCGGGCACTGGACACCAGCTCCTAAGGAGGCGTATTGAGACCAACTAAGCTGCCCATGAGGGGCGAAACCACACAATGTGATAATTTGGTGGGAGGCAAGGTTCGAATCCCTGCCTCCCACCCCACCAAAGCCTTAAAGGCTTGGTGGTGGCCACCAGTCTAAGGCTGGTGGTTATACAGCCAATAATGCTTGCCCGTCACATTTTTCAGGAAGACAAAACAAAAAATTGTTTGTTGCTAAAAAAGTATACACTATGTCAGATTTAGCTACAAGACTCACGTGAATTTTTTTTTTTCCTAAAGGGAGACACCAAACTTTACAAGAAAAGGAAGAAAAAGGAGAACTTGATAGTTGTCACGGTCACCTACTGCAAATGTCCCTACTGATTTAGGTGCAGTTATACTTATACCTGCTGCTAGGATCCCGATTTTGAAAACCTTGGTTATACCTGCTGTAGGAGGGATTAAACTAGCCACTGATTCCATGACAGAAGGTAACGATACATTTTCCAATATGACCTAGACCTTCTTTAATCTCTCTCTCTCTGTTTTCTATTTTTAGCACATAAAGAAAAAGGGAACATACAATGGACGCCTCTATAGTCTAACATTATTTGCAGATATAGGTCACTTCAGTGTCCAATCTCTACAAATAAGCATGTGTACTGTGACTTTCCCAGAACTGGTATTAGCATCCACTTGGACAGGCTTCCTATCTCCGCAAGCATCTTTGAGATGAAGAAGTTGCTTACACTTTCTACAAGTCTATCCCTTTTTTACGCTTAATTAGGTAAACCGGTTTAGTATGCAAAAACTACTACAAAGTCAAGGTAGCAATACTTTTAAATTTATGGATTTTCTCACATTGTACCCTTTGAACTTCAAAAACTTCCTTTTATCCTTTACGTATCCTTTCCCTTTTACATTGCTCCTTGGAAGAAAAAAAGAAAAAAGTAAACTTTTTATCTTAATCCTATACGAAAATCAGAAAAACTATTATGTTGATAGGGAGAATTGCAAAGGTTTTTTAAAATTACATACAGTAAATAATTTTGACATTTTTAGTTATCATCCTGCATTTTTGGTTAAAGGGTCCTCTCCTTTAACAATTTAATCCATAAAACGCATTCTTTTGTTTGTTTTTTGTGTTCTAAAACTAACAAACTTGATTATTCTTTTCTTATTCTTGTCTTGTTTAATTTTCGTGTGGCAGACCACATTTACTGGCCAATGTCTGTGGTGGCTATCTTGGCTGCCATAACAGGAAGTCATGCAATGATCTCAGAAACATTCTCTATAATCCAATAATCACTTTCCTTGGGATGTTTTCCTCATGTAAAAGTTGTTCACACATCCACCAATATGAAGGCCAAGTTTACATCTCGGAAATCAATTAACTTTTGATGCTAGCTCGTGTCATTGTCACCATTGGATTTAGGACGACTGAAAAGCTTGGCAATGCATATGGTAATTAATCAATCTTTGTCCCCTTCTAATTAGATGTTCTACAATTAATATAGTAAGCTTTAGCAACTAGAGTGTTCATTTCAATAATAATGCAGGGATTGCAGTGGTTCTTGTAAATGACTCTCACAATGCCATTTTTGGTACTCATTATGATCATGATTTGGAAAACCAATACAATTCTTGTGATGTCATTTGTGCTCGTCATTGGTTCGATGGAGCTTTTGTATGTTTGCTCAGTTCTCTACAAGTTTAATGAGGGAGGCTATTTGCCATTAGTTTTTGCTTTGGTCCTAATGTTTATCATGTTCGTCTGGAACCATGTGTATAGAAAAGAAGTACTGCTTCGAGTTAGAGCACAAGGTTTCTCCTGATAAGTTCAAGGATATAGTTTTAGGCATAGACTCTCATCGTATGCCTAGGCTCGCAGTCTTCTATTCAGAACTTGCTCAGAGCATTCCACCAATTTTTGAGCATTATGTGGCTGATGTACCAGTTCTCCGCTCAGTCTTGGTTCTTGTATCCATCAAAACCTTGCCTATAAGCAAAGTTCCGGTCGAAGAGCGATTCCATTTTCAGAGAGCACAACCTAATGATCTCAATGCGTTTCATTGTGTCGTTGGATAAGGGTACACAGATGTGCACAATGAGCAAGAACCCTTTGACAAATTACTCGTTGAAAGGTTGCAGAGATTCGTAATGGAAGACTATATGTTTTCTCGAGACTATTGAAGATATGTGATTTGATATTATAAAAATCATAAATATATGATTTGATTTGATATTGTAGATATTATGAAAGATTTGATTTGATTTGTTTTGATTATAGTATCAGATATTAATTAGGTAATAGATTAATTTAGATTAGCATGATTTTAGAATTTAAATTAGGTTACACTTGTGTATATATTTGTACATTGTGTAGTCCAAAAGAATAATGAAGAAGAGTGTTTTCTCTCCCTTATTTAGTTTTCATGGTATCAGAATTTTAGACTTTGTTATCAGTTTGTCTTTTGACGTGACCCTATTGAGTCACTTTTACTTCTTTCTTGTGTGAATTATAATGACAGATATAAAAAGTAGTAGTAGAGAGATGAAAACAGTAATTTCTAATGTTATTCTTACAACATCAAAGATAACTGAATACAAACTGAGTGTAAAAAAATTTTTGGATTGGAGTAAAACTATTCGGATATATCTGCACAGCATTGATAGAGATGATCATCTCACTGATGACCCACCCGTTGATGGGGAAGAAAAGAAGGTTTGGCTAAGAGAAAATGCAAAACTATTTTTGCAGATCCGAAACTCTATTAATAATGAGATAGTCTGTCTCATCAATCATTGTGAGTTTGTTAAAGATCTTATGGATTATTTGGCTTTCTTGTATTCTGCTAAGGGTAATTTAAATCATATATATGATGTTTGTAAGGAATTTTACCATCCGAAAAGACAGCAAAGATCCCTTACAGAATATTTTATGGATTTTAAACGAGTCTATGAGGAATTGAATTCTCTCTTTCCTTTTAATACTGATGTAAAAACTCAACAGTCTCAACGGGAACAAATGGTTGTAATGAGTTTTCTTGCAGGATTACTAATTGAGTTTGATGCTGCTTGAACACAAATTCTCTCTAACCTAGAGATTGTTTCCCTCAATGACACTTTCACACAAGTGTTGAGAACCAAGGGATCTTTGTCTACTTCTAATATTACTAGTGCTCTCGTGAGTCGAAGTGGAGTTGATCGAGGAAATAATAGTAGAAACAGTGGCAAAAATGGGACTGGTGGGATTGGTGGTCATAGACAATACAACTCAAATCAACGAGTTTGTTATCACTATAAGAAATCAGGTCATACCATATGTACGTGTTGGGATCTTCATGGTAGACCCAATGTTGTCAAAATCGCGATCCGGATCGTAGGATCGTACAATCCGGATAATCAAAATTGATCCGGATCGTATTCAGAGTCGCAAATTGTATTAATCTATATAGGATCGAGTGGGATCGGTAGGATCGTGTAGGATCGTACGATCCTACGATCCTATCTCAATCCTACGATTTTTTGCAAATTTGTAAAATACGAGGCTCCATTTTGCAAGTAAATGAAAACATTTGTGGTAGGTTTGTAATTTATCAAAGAATTGCATCCTTTAATTGCAATTTTTTAACAATTTTTGCCTCAAAAAGTCAAAAAGCTCCTATTCTTCTCCTCTACCCAGCCCTCTGTTGTTGACTCGTTTTTTCATTCTTCACTTCAACCTTCACTTTTCAGTTTTCACTTCTTCTCCACCGCTGCAGCTCCAACCAACAGGACGAAATCACTGCAGATTCTACCAAATACCAACATTTGAACAACGGGGAGAATTTGATTCAGATTCTACACAGGTTTGCACTTACTATTCTGGCTTTGAATGCCCTAATTTGACACCGTTTTCTTTTTTCTTCTTTTTTGTTTTAGTTTTTGGATCTTTTCAATTGTCCGATTGGATCTTTTCACTTTCAGCAACATGATTTTGATTTGTCTACCTTTTTATAACGTTGATTTGTCTAAATGTCATCAAGTGAAATTTGCAGTTACCAAACACAGAGTGCTTCAGCTCACATACATTATTGTTTGCTTACTATTGATTGCAGTAGCTTAGCATTTCATGCAAGATTGAGTTTCTGATATCTTGAGAACTTCGGGTGCTTACTTTATTTCAGCAGATAACTTTTTCTTCTTCTTAGACAAGGTTGTAAGGTGGCTTTGTGTCCAAGAAGCTCATTCCTTCGAAGCACATTCCTTCAGCCGAAAAGTATTGGGTTTCACTTGAATTTATGATTTCCTGGCCTTTATTTTTTTTTCTTAAGCTAGAAAGGTGCATTAATTGCCCAGATTTTCTTATTTAGACTAGAAAGATAGACTGCCGTGGACGTATGCTTTTGAACTTTTTGTTAACAAGTTTGAAAAATCCAATTTCTTCTAAATTTTCAGCTCAAATCAACATTTAGCCTAGCTTTTCTCATAGTATTACTTTGCAATGGCTATGATTGTGAAAAGAAAACAAATGGTATAAATGAATTTCAAATGCTTGTCAGACAGTAAGTAAAAAATGATGTATATTTATGAGTAAAAAATGCTGTATATTTATGAGTAGTAACTTATTTATTTAATATCTTTTAGGATGTACAAAATGGTATATAAATTTCAAATTCATTAATTTAGTAAATTTAGGAGCTTTTGATGGGATTTTACGATCCTACGATCCGATTCTGTGAAACTAAAATCGATTCTATATAGGATCCCGATTTTATAAACCTTAGATAGACCTCAACAGCATCCCCCGTTTGCAAATTTCGCAATCCAGGAAAACAATTCTGTACCTTCTGACAAATTCATACTCATCTCTGCTGATGAGTTTGCCCGCTTTACTGAGTTCCAGGCCTTACAAAAATCTGCTAACCCATCTTCTAGTACCAATCCTCTTTCTATTGATTACTCAGGTAAACCTACTACATGTCTTGTATCATCTTCTAACAAATGGATCATCAATTCTGGTGCAACAGATCATATGACCGGTAATAAAGGTATTCTCTCCTCTTTTAATCCTAACAAAGATCATCCGAATGTTACTTTAGCTGATGGGTCATGTGCTTCGGTTGTGGGTTTTGGTGTAACAATTCCTATGTCATCTATCCCCTTATTTTCAGTCTTATGTGTAGACACCAAATTTTTGTCAAATTTTGTTAAATTTTATGTTTTCTTGAATATTTTCTATTTGATGAGTCATTTATTTTCTTGCATTTTTAAGTATATTTTGTCTCATTTTGTAGGTTTATCAAAAAAAAAAAAAAGAAATAAAGAGAAACCATGATTTGAAAAAAAAAAAAAACCCATTTGACAAAAATCTCTCAGCTCTATCCTTGGCCTTGACTGACAAAAAAAACAAATCCCCACTTTTTCTCCCAATAGAATCTCTCCGCCGCTCCAAACACAAAAAGAGGACAGAACAAAAGAAAGAGATCTTCCTCACTCTCTCGGCCATATCTCTCTTTTTGCTCACTTCACACAAGAGACCCCACACACACTCCCAACCGAACACTCCAACTCTTCCTCAATTGACTCTCTCGGCTGTTTTCTTTGTTTCTCCCAATAGAAAAGACACCATCAGACAACAAGAAGGACTCTCTACTTCCCGAAACTCTCTCTCGGCCATTTTACTCCCAAATATTCCCAACGCAACCTGCACAAGTTCTTCAACAAGTCTACACCACCAGGATTCAAAGGCCACTAAGCTAGTGAGGTATTCTTCTCATTGTCTCTCACGTAGTTAATATTTTGCTCTCCTTTCTTATTTTTTATTATTTTTTCGTTTCGTTTGTGATAATGTCTATATTGATTGTTGGTAAAAATTTTTGGAATTCAAATCTGTCTAAGTTTTATGAATCATGTAAATTTAAGTTATGCCTTGTTTGTGTTTGATAAAATGCCAACATAAAAGAAAAGAACCAAGTTAGTGAATTTTTTGTGCATAGCCTCGTTAAAACAGATGACCATTAGTTAGCACAAGGCCTGAAAATGTTTGGTTATCCAAAATTTTGGATTTTTGAGCCTTAAAAGCATTAGAATATTTTTCTTCATTTAGGGGCTGTTTTGCTTTATTTTAGCCTTTTTATGTTGTTTTCTTGTCAAAATAAAATCATATTTGTATTGTAGTAGTTGTAAGGAGTGTTATAGTATAAATTTTATAATTTTTAGTGATGATTATAGTGTTTTAAAAAATGAAAAACTGGACTGTCTTTTGGCATTTTGGCCACCTTCGGGTCATCTTTTGTAAAAACTAACTTCGGAAATGGAATCTATGCGAAAAATGGAGTGAGGGGTGTATTTTGACAATTTTTGGCGATCGGAAAAATTCTTCGACGGCGGTCCGACGGTGGCGCCGCCGACGGCCGCCAGCTGAAGGCCGACGAAGAAAAGAAAGAAACGGCTGGGAAGTGGAGGAAGAAGGAAGGAAAGAAAAGAAGGAAAAAGAATGGTTGGCCTAATAATTTTTTCTGGTGGGTTTTTAGTTGGGTTTTTGACTTGGGTTTTGGTTATTTTTTTTGGGTTTTACGCATGGGTTTGGGAGTTGAAACCCATGCATTTCGGTTGGGTTTGTTTGACAAAAAACGATGGGCTAGCCCGTCTCTTGTTCTCGAGGCTTTTCGGTGGGCTTGGGAATCCTGGCCCAAAGAAATGAGAAAAATGGCCCAGTGGCCTGATTTGTTAAGGAATAAGAAAATGTTTTTGTATATCAGTCCCTGTACTTTCAAGTATTTTCACTATGACCCAGAATATTTTAAATTTCTTTCAATTAGGTCCTTAAATTAATTGCACATTGGTCGCTAAGTTTTATCTTTTATTTAATTTTGACCTCTAAACTTTTAAAAATATAATTTTTAACCCCAAAAGTTTTTCAATTTTTGCAATTTAGTCCCTAGTGAATTTTGACTCTTTTTATTATGATTGTTTCTTTTCTTCAATAGTTAATTATGTTACTTTTGGATATATTTAACTTGTAATTATTAGATGTTCTTAAGTTTCTTTATATTTGACATATTAGTGTGAATTTAGTACTTTTATTATTATTATTTTTCAATTAAATTGGTGCAATGATTCTTTTGTTCATTTTGAGTATAAATTGGGCAATTTGACTCCATTTAATTATCACTTCAAAAGGGAGGTACCCCTACTATTATTTAAATGTCAATTACGTGCTTTTATGTGCTCCTACGTGTTCCTATGTGTTTATATATTTTTATATGTTTTATTTATTTAAATGTTCATTCAAAATTTTCTTATATTTGTTTAGTTAATTTTTATAATTATTTGAGAGGCATTTAAATACCTAAAAAATGTAATAGATAGGATAACTAGATTTATTTAGCATACTTTCCCCATTTAGATTGTAGTTAGGCTCCCCGCTGTAATAGGTAGGTTGTGTGTTTATGTGACTTATGTGTTATATGCTTTATCCGTTTTCCTTGAAATTTTTGCATCTAGATATTATGCTTACATGTTACGTGCTACGTGCTCTTATGTGTTTATTTGTTTTAATTTATGCCTATTTGTCTTATTATGTGTTATTAATGCGTAACGTCACCACACTAGTCCAATGCTAGTTGTGGCTTTTTCCCCCTCCACTTACTTGCTAGTCCAACGCTAGTAAGGATTTTTAGAAATGGACTAGTCCAACGCTAGACCTTTAGATTGTTCATGTGTTAGATTCATCTTTGTATGATATTCATTACATTTTCATACATATTTTTATTTTTAGGATCTTTTGTCATTTGCATGATATTTCCTATTATATTAATCCTCTATCCCCTACCCTCTATATGTGTTAATCATATCATTTAGAATTGTATCTCATTTAAGAAATTATAGAATAAGTTAGTTCATTTGCTTGTTCATATTAGCAGAATTATTCTTTGAACATGGATATGGGTGATTATAACTCTTTAGTGTAAATACCCATTAATCCCTGTATAAAAAAGTTATGTCACAAGTTTTTGTCTCCCATACCCATTATGTTGCATTCCTATTTTTTGGCCACTTATATCTAGATACATAATTTAAGTTTCTTTTCGTTTCTTTGAATTTCATTCATGCATACTCGTGACCTCTTCAAGAAATTATTTTGACTTTCGCAATCAATGTGATTGGTATCAATTAAACCCTTAAATGAACATTTTGTTCCTCTCGATATTTTATAAATTTAGATTTGCATTCATGTAGAAAACATCCAAATGTGATAAAATTAAGGGTTAGATTAGGAAAATTTTGACTAAATCTCGTAACTAACTTAGACTAGGTTGAAAGGGTGCCTTAAGTTTGAGTTAATCGAACCTTTGCCTTCCCTTTCTTTAACCGTGACTCCCGAACTCATTTTCTCTTGTTTTTCAAAGATCTGGAGTTGTCGAAAAGGGTTTTATTTTATTTTATTTTTGTTAAAAAATACTTTTGGGTGACTTGGTACACAAAAACTCAATACCAAGTGGCGACTCCTCTTTTTTCTTAAAAACCCTTTTAGACTAAATTTTGGACCCAAATTGTCGCATTTTTTAAAGTCCCATTCTAGGTCCTTTTTCACTTATTTTTAAATAAATCACATCTTTTTGTAAATACTTTTTTCCATCGCGAAAAATGGGACGCGACAACTTGGCGACTCTACTGGGGATCGCTAGAGAGTCCAAGCACTTGGTTTAGTTGTCTTTTCTCTTTTAACCCTTTTATTTATCATATGTGGATGTTTTAGGTTGCATTTTTCTTTTTTGGGATGTTTTGCATTTCATACTTGTATTCGTTCATCGTTTCTCGTGTATGTGATGAATGATTTATTTATTTACTTTCATTTTTTTTACTTATTCGTATCGCGCTTTGCATTTGGGGTGGGGAATATTACCTTAGAACTTTCACATGCATTTAATGTTAATCCCTCCCCTCAAAGGAACACTTCATACGTATATACGTTATTTTTTTAACCATTTACCTTATTTTCTTTTTAGTGGTTGTCACACCACTCTTCCCTATTAGAATTAGGATCGATCCACTTGGACATGTGGCCGTGACACGACGTGCACGTAGCAATGTTTGGGAGATCACTCGAGCCACCGACCGAAGGCCATGGGATTGATGACCCTTCGCCTCCTGGTCTGAAGGCTTGAGAGCCTGAACCTTATCGTGTCTAGATGCATTAGTAAGCCAAGCCTCATACATCCATATTAGAAATTATCTAGGATAGAGTTAATCTTATCCAATTAGTAACACGAGACACGAGGGGAGGGATTTCACCCTTCTTTCTTTGCTTTCTTTATGTTTCATTCTTGTATCATCTATTGTCTCAATGTGCTATGTGTTATATGTTGAACTAATCTCTCCTTATTTTCTCTTTTTCTGCATACACAAACCTTAGAAATAAGAGTTCTGACGTAGTACTCGTTAAGAACAGATCGTCTTTTGTAAATAGCACGTTTAAATTTCAGTTCATCGCATGTATACATATATGCATGCCATTTTAGGCTTACTCCGGCATCTAAATGGGGCACCTTTAGATCATGTTTCAATTATTGTATTGCATATTTATTCGTTTAATAAATTGACATCATGCATTAATTCTAGAGGGAATGCCATTTAGGGAATCCCATTTTAGAAATGTACCAACCTTGTTTTCCCCGAGTAACTAACCCTATATGGGTTATTCATGTTTAAATTTTTGTAAAACTGGAGAAGTGAGACCTGTAGGTAAGGTATTTAATCGAGGTTACGTGTTCCAGATGGATAGACCTCAACGAATCAGTCAACTGTTAGCGGTTCCAATGGAGGTTCGAATATCGCCAGGGCTGTTCTCATTTAGTGAGATCAATCAGGTTGCCTCCTATCTCGGGCCAATTGGAGATTTCAAAGACATTGAATCAGATGGGTGTTTGGTAGAAGCTTTACTTCAACTGTGGGATCCTAACGGTTCAATATTTAGGATAGGAACAAGGAGCTGACTCCGACAATTGAAGAGGTAGCCGGTCTTTTGAATTTGCCAGTAAAGGATACAACAGTGATATTTCCGCTGACTTCTGACAAGATCGAATTCTGTCATTTTCCTGGATTAAAAGAGTCTGTAGTGCGAGAATCAGATTAGAGCATAGATGTAAAATTTTTGTTTGACAGATTCGCAGTGAAGGACGGATTTGATAAGCATTCAAAGGATTTTTTATTTGCATCTAAGGTAACATGGAAATGTAAGAGGCCACTGGTGTATGGACTTGTGATGGCAGGGATTTATTTGTTTCCTAGAAAAGATAAGAAAATTGGTTTCAAAATCACTAAACTCTTGTCTGACTTGTTTTTTGGGATTAAGGATCGACGAGCCTCTATAGTACCGACTGTGTTGGCTGATATTTTTGTTGCGTGTACCAACTGTCAAAAGGGGTCAAAGTTCTTTTATGGGTCAAATCGAATTTTGCATATATGGGCCATGGAACACTTTTGGAGACTGTTGCCTGCTCCTGATGGTCTACCGTTGACTGGGTATAATTGGATAGCTACCCATTATAAGAGGGTTGACAAAAGCAATTTGCCAAGAAATGCATCAGAATGGTTGGACTTTCTGAGGGTATTGCCGGATCAAAAGATTAGATTGATACTAGACTGGATCGATTGTCATAACCCCGCTCTGCGCGCCAAGTCATTAGATTTTATACCGCTATTGGGAACTCAGGGCATCATGACATACACTCCAAAAAGGTTTCTCAAACAGTTAAGACGTATTCAAGGAGTACCACTCACACCTGATTTGACCGATTTCACTATCAGTTTTGACAAAGGGATCTGTCCGGACAATATTCCAATGAAAATGCCAATTGTCGAAACCTGGGGAACATTGTCCAATGATGAGGAGATTGCTTATGTTCCACAACTCAAGCAGATGGCTTTAGTTACTCCTCAATACGAGGAGTGGCTTAGAAAATCTAATGCTGAGCGACCACTGATGGAACAGTCCGAGAAAGTTAAAAAATTAATGGCTATCATTGAGGCGAAGGACAAAGAAAATATACAATTAAGGCAATCTATGGAAATGAATAAGGGTCTGGCAGAGAAGAATAAGAGACCGTGTGAAGAAATGCAAGAAAGTCACCAAGAGTTGAAAAGAAAGTGTGGCAAGTTGTATGATCAAGTTGAACACATGCAGAATCCCTATGCCAGAGAGTCAAAAGATGCTGTGATAGATAGATTGAAAAAATTTAAGGGTAAAAAACAAAAAAGCCCCCTGTGATAAATCTAATACACAGAAAAGCCCCCCATGATTTCAAAATATACAACACGACCCCTCATGCTTTGAACTAAATTGTAAAGGTGACGGAATCCGTTAAACTTAACGGAAATGGTCAAAATGACCAAAATACCCTGATATAATTCAACAAAAAAACAGCTCAAAAAATCATTTATTTATTTTCTAAGTAGAGAGAATTGAGAGTTAAGGGGTAGAATAGGTATATTTGATAAAAATTAGGTAAAAATATTTTTTTTAGGTTCCAATATGTCATTTCCGTTAAGTTTAACGGATTCCGTCACCTTTACAATTTAGTTCAAAGCATGAGGGGTCGTGTTGTATATTTTGAAACCATGGGGGGCTTTTCTGTGTATTAGGTTTATCACAGGGGGCTTTTTTGTTTTTAACCCAAAATTTAATGATCTTGTACGGAATCAACTTCGAGAAACGATGTAGATGATGTATGAGATTTTGAAGTTCACCAATGAAATGATCCTTATCTTTTGCAAAGTTATTTCTGAAACATAGGTTTGGTGAACGGGTCTTACTTTGAAGGTGTTGCATCATGTTAGGCCGACCCTTGGCAGAAAAGGGCTCCCCATAGGACATGCATCCGAATTATTTAAATATCTACTAACTCATGTCTTTTTCCTTTTTTCTTGAATAAATTACAGCAATGTGACAGAAAAATCCATTCCTAAATCAGTTTCTTTTCTCCACTATCGGGTATTTTTCACAATAGCTACCCAAAAAAACCCCATCATCACCAGATCCCGAAGTAGAGCTTTGAGACAACGTGTAAACATGAGTTCAATGGCAGAAGATTCGAATAGATCGGCCCTAGTTTTGTCATCAGATTTGACTGCTTTGGGAGCTCAGTTAAGTGAAGTACTTGGCAAGTTTAATGAATTGAGTACCGAGATGGCTGCACGAAAGCGGGTAATTGATCAGCTGGTTGCAGGCAACAATGACGGTGGTGCCCCGAATGACCAAGAACCTGTTGATAATCACCTACCTGTACAAGATCATCAACCGCCTCACACATCCAATATCCAAACAACTTTCCTTCCACCTTTCACTAATCCTCTCGACAATACCTTCACCCGACTGAATCAAGACCTCTCCTATGTGCATCCAAATTACACGATGGTGAACCCAACCACTAGTCAATTCCCTCAAACCATTCCGCAAGTCAATCTGAATATTCCTTCCAACCCCCAGGGGCACCACCACCATATTACAAAACCCTTTGTGTGGGATACTGCTTCTCAAGGGAAGACGGCGATGGAGGAACAACTTGTACCCATTGACAAGGACCTGTTGAGAAGATTAGATCGATTCGACGAATTTATGAAAAATAATCAAGGATTGTGTAAGCATAGTGGGTTAGACTACGACGAATTGTGTCTATTCCCAGATATTCAACTACCGTTGGGATTCAAAACTCCCAAATTTAGCAAGTATGATGGAATTGGAAATTCCAAGACGCATCTCAAGATGTTTGCCAACAAGTTAGGTAAACCCATGGATGATGAGAATTTGCCTATGCGTCTATTTCCAGAAAGTTTGGAGAGAGATGCTCTAGATTGATATTCAAATTTGAAATCTGGAGAGGTCAAAACCCGGTTGGATCTGTCAATAGCTTTTGTGAAGCAATATGAATTTAACTGTAAGTTGGCACCGACGCGAACAACACTGGAAGGTACAAAAAGAAGGCCATTGGAAGATCATAAGACCTATGCAAAGCGATGGAGAAAGATAGCTGCCAAAGTGGAGCCTCCTATGACTGAGGAAGGGATTGTTCGTACTTTCATCAAGACTCACGATCCACCCTACTTTGAAGAGATCTTTCGCATGACTGAAAGTTCGTTTGCTGCTATTATTAGTCAAAGCAGGGAAGATTGTTAATGTGTCTGCATTAAAGTTGCAATTGGATGCTCTACATAATCAAAGCAGTAATGGAAAAAAGCCCCAATTTAAGAAGAAAGAAGGAGAAACTGCTTTTATATGGGATCAAGGCCCGTCTTTCAGACCCAGAAACCATCCCACCTACTCTGTTCCTTACCCCTACTACCCTAACCCTCAACCAGTCCACCACACTACTACCCAACTCCATCATTCCCGACCAAGTCATTTGAATATCTCACCGTTACCTCTAACCCCACAACCTTTCTTTCCAAATCAATCCTGTCCCATTTATCATCCCAAACCAACCCTACAAAATAATAACCCTTCTTAAAATTCTTTTCAAGCCAATGGAGTTCAAACTCAAAGGCAATTTCAAACCTTCACCAATTTGGGCCGACCCATTGATCAATTGTATGAGCAATTAAGAGCAGTTGAAAAAATTAGCACTGTTGCCCCCAAACTCTATCCCAGAGATCTTCCTGCGGGTTATGACCAGCATGTAATATGTGCTTAACATTCTGGAAGTCCAGGTCATACCACTGGCAATTGTTGGGTTTTAAAACATAAGATTCAGGATATGATTGACTTTGGAGACATCCTTCTTAGAAGAAAGGGAGAGCAGGGACCGAATGTCAGTAAGAATCCTTTACCTGAGCATGGAAGCACTGTGGGAGTTATCATCGCTGATGAAAATTTTATCGATCCCACTCAGTATATTATAGATGAAACTGAGGTGTTTGGCGTAATGGAGACTGACCACGCAAGAATGAGGAAATCGCTGTCTGATGAGAAGTTCATGACTAATGATTGTAGACACCAAATTTTAATTTAGATTTATTTATCATTATTTTAGTTATTTTAGTTTTTATTTGTTATTAATAATTATTAGCTATTTTTACTTATTAATCTCATGATTTTGTTTTAGACATTTTTAGCATTTTAGATACCAAATTTTTAATTTAGCTTTATTTATTTATTATTATTATTTTTATAGATTAAATGATAATTATTATTCATTTTTGCTCATGAGTCTCTTAATTTTTATTTTAAGACATTTTTAGCATTAAAATTTATCGAAAAAAGAAAATTGTTCACAAAAATATGCTTTATTTCTTTTAGATTCAATTTATAAAAGTTATTGTTGGTCTACCTAAATTAAGTAAAAATTAGGAAAGACCATCAATCAAAATCAATAAATTTTTTAGCATTTCATTTGATTTGATTAATCTTGTTTTATTTTGTTTTTATTTTTTGTTGTTAAAATTACTTCATTATTTATTTTTAAAAAAAAAAGCGTGAGCTGCAAACAAAATAAACATTTTCAAGCTGAAACATGCGCGGAAGTACAGAAAAATGCATCGCTCGGTTTCATCTCATTTTCCATCATTTTTTCCGTTTGATTTTTCCTTCACCATTGGATTATGCTAACCTCATCCCACCTAGCTTCCATCTACAAACCAAGAAGAATCTAGAAAGTGAAACCAATCTGATGGCTGAGAGAGAGGCGATGAACCGAGGTTGTTTGTCAACCATTGAGATGAGGTTTTCGGAGTTGCAGCTGATATAAAAGAAAAATGTAGCAAGAGAATGAGGGGACGGCTGAAAGGTAGAGGGCATAGATAGAGAAGTGACGGCTGAAGTTAGAGAGAGAGTGGGAGGGAGTGACAGCTGAATTTAGAGAGAAAATGAGGAGGGAAAAAGCTGAGAGAAAGCCGAGAGAGCTAAGAGTAAGGCTGAGAGAGATTCTAAGCAAAAGAAAAGGGAAGGCAGCAAGTGAAGAAGAAACCCAACGCCTCCATCATCGGCTTCCATCATCGTTGAAAGGCATGAGTTTTTTGCAGCAAGCTGTCCGCTGAGATCTTTCCAAGCTGCTTCCTTTTGCTGTCTAGGTATATTGATGTCTACTTCCTCTCTTAAAATCTATTTAATGTTAACATTGTAGCCTTGCCATGTTTGTGTTTGAAACCTTTGATTTGGTAGAAGGCAATGGGAAGAATATTGTTGGTTTATGGTTTGTAGCTTAAAGCTGTTGTCTTTTGATGTTATTGTGCATGTTGGGTATGGTAGGGTTTGAAATCTGTTTGGTGTGCTTTTAGGATGTGGTTTAGTAGTCAGATGTTTGTCATGAAAAAGGAGATTGACGTTTACATGGGTAGCTTGTTTGAGAATGTATGCGATGTTTATGTGTCGGATAAAGATGGCAGAAAATTTTTATCTTTGCATGTTTTGTGTTATTCTGAACGTACTCCTAAAGATTTAGGTTGAAGGGTATGAGGGATGCTTGCTGATTTTTGTTTCCTAAGTTTAGATCATGTTCGACTTGTTACAACAATATGGGCAAGACATTTTGTGCTCTCTTTGTTGCTTTGTCCTTTTGGAATGGCTGAAGTCGAATCTTAACAGATGTTCAAATTACATTTTGCTATGCTTTATGTCCGGAAGTTGTTGAATGTCCCCTCTCTCCCTGCCCCAAGTTTCTTGCATTCGTGTGTCTAACTAAATTAGGATAGGCATTGAGTTTTTCTTTTGGTTAAATGTATTAGATTTGGCATGAGCACCTAAAAGCTGCTGCAACAAGGTTGGAACTCCTTGTTTTGTCACAGCAATGTTGACAGATTGGAGCTCTCTTCCTCGTTGCAGTCATGGTCAGTTTATTTGTTGCTGAGGTTTTTGATTTGTTCAAAGTTTGTGGTTGGCCATTTGTTGCTGACTTTCTTTTGTTTAATGTTCAGCGCACTTTTTATCATATTTAGATGGATTGTGTTTGTGTTTTTTTTTTCAAAAGTTGATGCTTGTCAGTGATGTATCTAGTTGGTAATGAAGGCCGCCTGTTGCAGCGAAAGGAAGCCAGAAAGGAGAAAGCTACAAAAAAGCTTCGTGATCCTATTCTGAGCTTCCTTTTGCATGTTTTGAATGTTAAATTCCAGTGTTGTTTAATTCAAAGCTTGGATGTTGGATTGAGAAAGTTTAGAACAAACCTTGTGTATTTGAATCTGAAATCTGAGTTTGGAAGTAAAAATGCAGCAGGCCTGCACTTTCGGTTGTTGGAGATCTAGTTTATTTGGAATTTGTGGTTCAGTTGATATGCCATATACCCGTTCACACTAAGTTTCCTATTCTTGTATCTTTGCTGCATTTTAGACGATTGCACTTATGAGTCTGTTGAGAAAGGTAAATGTTTTTACAAGCATAAGCTGAAGTTTCTTGCATTTATTTTCAGTTGTTGAAGTTGATAGACTTTGTTTGAGTCTCTTTACACACGAACACATTTAGGAGAATATCCCAATGTCGTTTTGCGGAAATTCAAACCATTAGGAAAGTTGCATTAGTTCAGATTTTGCAGAAGGTCGCATAAATCAGTCCCTGTTTGCTCTTCTGCAATTCTCTTTTTCACTTGTTGGGTGTTAGCTCGCACTTTCCTTTCATCATTTTGAAGGGAGTGGTGTCTTGTGTTCATTTTTAATCAAGACTTGATGTTTGTTGGTGTTGCATTTAGTTAGTCATGGAATTCTGTGAGTTGTAGAAGCTGGCAGATAAAAATTGCAGAAGAATAGCTTGTGCTGAAATGTTTCGTAACCTTGCATGAAGATTGCATGAAAAACTTTCTAAATTACAATCTAACCCCCCAAGTTTCCCCTTATGCCATTATGGCCTATAAAATTGGAAAAACTAATCGATTTGGTCCCTCTAACATGTTACTTCTTTCTTTAACATGACTTAATGTAGACTTTGGATTGATTTTAGTGAATTTGTGTGATGTTTTAAAGGTTTAATATTTGTTAATAGGTTTATGATTTTCGATTTGGTTTTTTAGTAGAGTTTTGGATAATTTGTTGTTTAAATATAATGAATAGGTTTCAACTCCTCTTTTGTAAAGTTTAGCATTTGATTTTGGTAGATTCCATTTTGAGTCACTAATTTTAGTACCTCATCTTAGAATTTCTTAATTATTTCAATTAGGTTCTTTTCCGCTCTAATTTCTTGCATATAGATGATTTCTTTTATAAAATACTTTAAGTAATTCCATTTTGTGTTGAATTTTCATTTTTGTGTTGAATTTTCGTTTCATGTAATTAATTCTTAATTAAAATGATACCTTGACCCCTTTTTATTATTTTGGAGGGTAAATAAGTAACTCGTTCCATTAGAATATCAACTCAAGAGAGGTACACTCTATCCCTTATTTCTAATTTATTTAACCCTATGTGCCCCTATGTGACTTTATGTGCTTAATTCCATACTTTTTGAATGTTTTATTTTATTTATTTATTTACTTTATTTGTTGCAATTTTGTATATTTATTTAAGTTTAATTTGTAATTATTTGGCAAGGCAATTAAATGCCACAATTGTAATAGTTATGTATTTCTTTTAATTATTTATTTTATCTCCCCTTTTAGATTGTAGTAGGGCCCCCATAATGTAATAGTTAGGGCTTGTTTGCTTTATTTGTTTGGTATGTCTTGCATGCTTATGTGTTATGTGTTATCCGCTTTCTTAGGGTCTCGCATCTAGATATCATGATTATGTGTTATGTGTTTATGTGATATTATGTGTTTACTTGCTTTATTATGCTTTATATCATTGGCTTAGTTATAATTAATTTATGACGTAATATCACACTAGTCCAACGCTAGTTGTGATCCATTTTCCGATGCCACACTAGTCCAACGCTAGTTATGGTTTTCTTGTTCGATTTTTCACTAGTCCAACGCTAGTGAGAAAGTAGAGACATGGGCTAGTCCAACGCTAGACTCTTAGGAGCCCTTCGAGCGCTAGATCATGATTGTGTGATAAAATCACTTTATCTCATGCATATTTTCACATTCTAGGGCCTTTTATCATTTTGCATGTCTCCCTTATATATGTATATTTTTAACCTATATTCCCCCTTGTACATATATCCTTCATCCTATAACTTCCCCCCGTATATATATACCCCCTATCCCATATTCCCTCTTATATACATATCCCTTATTTATTTTTTCCTTTATATAATCCTATGCATGAGACATGACATTAGATTTGCATTTCATATAAGAAAAATTAGAGATAGGTTAGTACATTTGCTTGATTAGATAGGAAAATCCCTTAAATATGGGATATGGACGAGTTTGGCTCTCTAACCTTAGCACGTTCGTATTTCCTCTATTAAAAGAAAAATTAAGCCACGAACATTAGTCCCCCATACCCGACGTGATGCATTCCTTTAGGTCATGTATATTTGTATAATTATAATTATTTTATTCCTTTTCTTTTCTTAGAGTCTCCTTTTTTTTTGCATTATTCATGACCTCTTCGAAGAGTCCCTATTGGGCATCATAATTAATGTGATTGGTACCAATTAAGTTTTGAAGAGATATTTTGATCTTCCGATACCCTTTTAAGTCTAGGGTTTGCATTCATATAGTACATCCAAATGTGATAAATTTTTAGATTAAGATTGTAGACACCAAATTTTTAAATAATTTTCATTCTATTTTTATTTTTGTTTTTAGTGATAATTCTTATCTATTTTTATTTGTTAACTTCATGATTTTGGTTTAGATTTTTTTTAGCATTTGTATAGCGTTTTAGATTATTATTATTATTATTATTTTATTTTTAGTTTTTATTTTTATTTTTGTATTCATTTTTGCCTTTTTAGCTGTTTATTTTTATTGTTAAGATTTTTAGCATAAAATTTGTCAAAAGAGAAAATCATTCAAAAAAAATATATATGTTATTTTAGATTCAAGTTCATTGTTATTTAATTAAAAAAAAGAAAAAAAAAAGAAAAAGAAAAAGAAGGAGACAAGCCCATGCACCCGAGCTACACAGGATCCGAGCCCATTTCTTCATATTATATTTCCAGGCGAAAAACAAAACAGCGGAGAGTGCTGCAATTTCTTTCGGCTTTGTAATATTTTGATTAAGCTCCTTGTTTTCATTTTTTCTCCTCCGTCTGATGATCTCAATAGAAAACACCTGGCTTCATCCAAGGTCTATCAACAACCGTGAAGATCTAAGGTTGTAAAAGGTGCCAAAAAATGGAGTTTATTTCTGCCCCTTAGATACTAGGTTTCGGTGATAAGTTCCTGATATAAAAAGCTGATGAAAAGCTAGAAGCGGGGGGAACCTGGGTTCGGTGACGGCTAGGTTTTAGAAAAGTAGCAAAGGAAAAGAAAAACTGGGAGAGGGAGGGAGAGAGAGCTAGAAAGTACGTCAACGGGATAGCTGAGAGAAGTAGAGAGAATAGGGGCTGGCGGCGGAGCTTGTGAGGAGGAAACCAGGAAAGGGGGATTCGGTGACGGCTAATAAAAGAAAACCAGGGAACCTGTTGGCGGCTGAGTGAAAGAAAGGCTGAGAAAGAAAGTGCGAAATAGAGAGCCGAGAGTGAGCGAGAGCCTGAGGGCTGAGAGAGCGAGAGAGAGAGAGAGCTGGGGGTGACTGGCAGGAGGAGGAAAAAACTGGAAAAAGTGTTTTCTGGGCAAATAAACCAAGCAAGAAAAGGCGACGGAGGAGAAAGGGCTGGAACCAGTAGCAAGGAACAGAGGAGAAGCTGGAAACAGCCGTCGCTTGCAGAAATCATCCATCACCACTGCCATCAAAACTTCTAAAAGCATCGTTAGATTTCGTCCCTTCCTTTCCTACGCTTTATTTCTGCTAATAAATATGTGGGATTATGAGAAGTATGCGACTTGTTTGTTTCTCTTCCTGTTTGGGTCAAGAACTTTACTGTTTTTATGAGGTTGCTTGCTGTG
Organism: Coffea arabica; assembly: GCF_036785885.1. NCBI lineage: Eukaryota > Viridiplantae > Streptophyta > Magnoliopsida > Gentianales > Rubiaceae > Coffea > Coffea arabica. The sequence continues at coordinate 6,827,314 of NC_092324.1, read as the reverse complement.
TCGATTCTGATGGTGATTTTTGTCACTGTATGATGAGTTTGTTGGGTTGCTGCGATTTTGGGTTTGTTATTGCACAAGTTAATGGAGTAGGTTCAATCTTACTAATGCATCTAACCTGTGAGTGTAGCCGAAAGTTAGGAGAGTTATTTTCTTGCATCTTACTTGCATGTTTGCAGCCCAAAACTGTTGCTTTTTGCTGATTACTTGCATTTTTTAGGTATGGCAGTGTTTGTTATTTTTTTTTATCATTTCGTTCCTAAAATCTGTTTTCCTCCCTAAGAATGAAGAACCCGTCTGATGTTTTTGGTGTTTTTTTTTTTTTTGCTGTGAGAATAAGAATAATGTTTACATGGGTTTGTTTCAAACAATGTTTTGGTTCCTCTCTATCCCATGGTATGGCGATGGCAATTGATACAGGAATTCTGTTTTGATGACCTGTCATGTTTAAGGAAAAACCAGCGAATAAGAGGAAGTTCTCGACTAGGTTGCGTGGTCTCTTGTTGGGTTGAGTTTTGTGGGATTAGTTGGCGGATCTGCATGTTTCATTAGAGTTCATGACTGCTTTTTGGTTGTCTTTGTGCGTGATCTGGGTTGGAGAATCCTGGGGAATGCATACTATATGGGTGGGTTTTGATGATAAGATGCATAAAATGTTGTTTTGGTTTGAAAGTTTGCTGTTTGTTCGGATTTTTGTTAGCTGCGTATGAACTGAATGTCATTGTTGCAGAAAATTGCAGAAGGAAGCTTGCTTCGAAGCATGCATGAAATACTTTTGAAAATTGCACAGCTTTGTTATTTGATGCTTGCATGATCTTTTGAATGAATTTCTGTTTTTTTAAACACAAAGATTTCATGGTGAGGAGTGAGATGAATGCTTAGTGTTGTGTTAGTTGCTTGAGATATCAAAACGTTGGTTGCTTGAGGTAATGAAACGGAAAGGAAGCTACGGTAAAAATTGCAGTAGAAAGAAACCAGCAAAGTTGCAGAAGGTTTCTTCGTAAGCTTTGCATGGAAATGTTCTCAAAATTGCATTTCAGCCCCCCAAGTTCCCTGAAACTCTGTTATGGCCTAGAAACCTTGGGAAATCAATCAAATTGGTCCCTTTTAAATGTCATTTTCCATTGGTATGTTTTAATGGGTTTATTGGACAGGATATGCCTGAGTTTTTGGGATGAAATTTGGTGATTCAATAAGTTTTTGATAGATTTAGTTTTGATTGGGTTTTTAGTAAAACAATTAGGAATTGTTTTTTGGGTATTTTGCTTGTTTAATCGTAACAAATCGGTTTTCATTTATTTTTGTGAATTTTATCCTTTGATTGGTAGGGTTTACCTTAAGCCCTTAATCTTAATTTACTTGCTTTTGGACCCTTAATGTTTGCAATAATAAATTGATTCCTCAAACTTCTTTGATTGTTTCGATTGGGTCCTGGTTTGTTTCAATTTGATGAATATGGTTTGTTTGGTTTATTTGAATGTTTCGAACGATTCAATTTCGTGTTTATTTTCATTTCATATGATTATTTTGTTAATTAAAGTGATGCCTTGACATTTTCTTTGTTTTTGGAGGGTAAATAAGTAATTTCACCCCATTAGGGCATCAACTCAAGGGAGGTACACTCTATCCCTTATTCTTACCTTATTTGACTCTACGTGCCCTATGTGATTTTACATGTTTGATTGTATGCCTCTTGAATATTTTTTATTCATTTCATTTATTTATTTATGGGCTTTGCATATTTATTTTAGTTCAATTTGATTATTTAAAAGGCATTTAAATGCCAAGTTGTAATAGTTAGGTTTATTTTATTTATTTTCATTCCCCCTCTTAGAAGTGTAGTAGGCTTCCCCCCGAATGTAATAGTTAGGGCTTTATTTGTTTTACTTGCTTTATGTGTGCTTTGCATGCTTACGTGCTATGTGTTACCGCTTTTTTAGGGTCTTGCATTTAGATACCATGCTTATGTGTTATGTGCTATATGTGATTCATGTGTTTATTTGTTTTATTATGCTTTATATGATTTATTTGATTATAATAAATGCATGTCGTCACCACACTAGTCCAACGCTAGTTGTGGTCGCCTTTCTCGAATCCACACTAGTCCAATGCTAGTTGTGGCTCTTTGTTTCGATTCTCCGCTAGTCCAATGCTAGCGAGAATTTATAGACATGGGTTAGTCCAACGCTAGACCCTTAGGAGCCCTTCGCGCGTTAGATCATGATTGCATGATTGTGTGATCACTTCATCTCACGCATATATTTGATTTTTAGGGCCTCTTTCACCATATTGCATGACTCTTTTCTTATATACGTATACCCCTTCCTCCATATTCTCCCTTATATGTATATTATTTGTCCATTTTGTATGATACATAACATTAGACTTGCATTTCATTTTAGAATTCGGATTAGGGTAGTACATTTGCTTGATTAGATTAGGGAAAGCCCCCTTGGATATGGGATATGGACGAGTTTGGCCTTTCTAGCCTTAGCACGCTCGTATTCCCTCTATTAAAAGGGAAAATTGAGTCACAAATATTAGCCCCCGCACTCGACATGATGCATTCCTTTAAGACATGTATATTTCTGTAATTATTTTATCCTTTTCCTCTTCTTAGAGTCTCATATTTTTGCATTATTCGTGACATCTCCAAAGAGTCATTATTGGGCGTCACAACTAATGTGATTGGCACCATTCAAGTTTTGAAGAGAAATCTTGCCCCCCGATACCCTCATAGGTCTAGGGTTTGCATTCATATAGCACATCCAAATGTGATAAATCTTTTGGTTAAAATAAGAAAATCCTTAACTAAATCGCGCAACTAGCCTTGGCTAGATTGAGAGGGTGCCTTGGACTTATTCCTTGCCTTCCCTCTCTTCAAATGTGACTCCCGAACCTTTTTCTTTGATTTACGTAGACTTGGAGTCGTTTAAAAAGGATTTTTCCATTTTTTCTTTAAAAATTCATTTTTAGGTGACTTGGTACACCTTAACTCTATACCAAGTTGCGACTCCATTTTTCATTCAATAAACCCTTTTTAAACTATATTTTGGGTCGAATCGTCGCATTTTCAAGTCCCATTTAGACCCATATTTTTCTTCATTTTCTTTGTAAATCAAAATTCATTTTTTAAATCAAAAATTCACTTTTTTTAACCATTTGTTTATTTTTCTTATAAAAAATGGGGCGCGACAGCTGGCGACTCCACTGGGGACTTAGAGAGTCCAAGCAAATTTGATTTAGTCAACCTTTTTCTTCTTTTAACCTTTTCATATATCGCATTTGGATGTTTAGGGTTGCATTTTTCCTTTTTAGGATTTTTGCATTTCGTGCGTATCAACTCACTCCCTTACCCATTTGCGTACGATTGATGTGGTGGATGGATGGTTTATTTATGAGATGTGATCCCGCGCTTTGCATTGCATTTGGGTGGGGGGTTTTTACCCTAGAGCTTCGCGCTGGTTCTCGATCCTTCCCCTCCAAACGAGCACTAACATACGTGCATACGCTTTAATTTTTCATCCCTCATTTATTTTTCCTTTAGTGGCTTGTCACGCCACTCCACCCTATTAGGATTTTAGGCGACTCACTTGGGCGTGTGATCGCGGCACGATGTGTGCGTAGCATGATTCGAGGGGTCACTCAATCTTCCATTTTAAGCTTTGGGTTCATAGCGTTTAGCTTTTAGTCGAAGGTTGAGGATCTTTGATAGATTCACTCATGACATGTAGCCGTGACACGATGTGTGCGTAGCAATGTCTGGGGAATCGCTCGAGCCACCGACAAAGAACCTTGGGATTGATGACCCTTGGCTTCCAAGTCTGAAGGCTCGGGGACCTAAATCCTATCGAGTCTAGATGCATTAGTGAGCCAATACCTCATGCATCCATGATAGCTTGCCTAGGGTAGAGTCTGTCTTGCCTTATTAGGGACACTATTCACGAGGGGAGGGATCCAACCCCTTTTTCCCTTTTATTGCTTAGTTCTTTGTATTGATTTTATTGCTTTATCTCATTGCTACAATGTGTTATGTGTATTTATCTGGTTGAACTAACTTTTCTTGATTTTGTCCCCATTGCATTCACAAACCCTAGCAAATAAGAGGTCTGGCATGACCTTCTTTTAGAACCTACCCTTGAAAATAGGCTATTGCACGTTTAAGAAATTTTGGTATATTTCGTTCATAAATTAATAATGCCATATCATTTTAGGCCTACCCTGGCAAATAAGGGGTTCCTTTTAGGTCATGTTTCATTTGTGTACTGCAAATTTACGCGCTTTGATAAAATGACATCATGCATAAACCCTAGAAAGGGAATGCCATTTAGGGGATCCCGTGTTAGGAATAAACTGCCCTGTGTCTCGGATATTTAATCCAAGGAGAATTGCACGTTTACATTTTGTACCATCCAAAGAGGTAGTGCCACAAGGTAATGTAGGATCCGATCATTTTCATAGAGCGATCTTTGGAATATGAGCATCTAATAATCACTTTTTGGCCATTTTTTCAAAATTGGTGAAAATTCTTTGCATGAAGGACATTAATTTGAAGAAATTTACAAATAATTCCTCACTATTGAGATGATAAATAAATTGAGGCCAAAATTTGATTTTAGAAGGCTCATAGACTACTGCATCGCAATAAATTTTTGAAATTACCAATGAATAGATTGATTTTTAAATAAGCTGTCAATTCCATTCAATCCATTGGACCATTTTATTCATCAATTTCGTTCAGTCCATTTTATCAATCTAGTCGATTTTGGAATAAATCACTAATTTCATTCAATTCATTTGATTAGTTTACCCATTCTTAGGGCAATCTTATCGATTTTGAATAAATCATCAATTTCGTCCAATCCATTTGACCAGTTTACCCTTTTTAAGGTAATCTAAGTCGATTTTGAATAAATCATCAATTTCATCCTATTCATTTGACCCGCTTATTCCCTTTAGGGTTTAAGTCTAAGGTTCACTGAATAAATTAGTCGAGACATTGCAATCCTTTCAAGAGTAGACTCTTTTACACATCATTTTATGATCAAAGCAAGCAGTCCATTCGGACTTTGTCCTCATTTTTAGGACAAATGTTTCTTCTCACTCCAATTGACCAAATTTGTTAAAATTATTTCACTTAATGAGTTGATCGGATTCATCAGGTATTGTATAGTGCCTACCCTAGAGGATTGCATTTTTCATGTTAGGCCTACCCTTGGCATAAAAGGGCTCCCCCATAGGACATGCATACCGATTTTATAGTCTTGCTTACTAACTCGGGGTATTTTTCTTTTATTTTCTTCCCTCCCCTGCATTCATAAAAAATGTTTCAATAAGGCGAAAATATTTTTCTTTATGTGATGATAATTTTAATCTAATAAAGTTTAAAAATTACAAATATTACTTGATTCTTGGGCAGACCTTGCAATGAAAACATGAAAGATCTATCTGAAAGCTCTAGGCTAAAGTCTCTGAGAGACTTTATAATTATTTTTCAAAGGAAAATTCTGTTTATTTAATTTGTTAATACATTTTGTTCCAAAAGAAATGGAGACAAAAAGTGTATATATGTGGAGTTTTTTAGAAGTTTTTCTCTTCTCATTTGTATTATAATTGAACGAGAATTTTTGTTTTAAACTTTTTCAGCAATAAAGTTTTGGACAATTATTGTTTTGTATATATTCATGTACATTTCATTGTTTATTTTTTCTCATTGGAGATTTCATGATGAATTTTAAGAAATAAGACTAAATTGAGATTTTTTCAAACCTCCAGCCTGAAAATTCGCAAGTATATGCCTTCTAAAATTCTCGTGTACACTGGATTGGTGATCCGAACTACATAATAAGAGTGCTCAAAAATTAAAAGAGGTCATGATACCTTTTCCTCCTTTACTGTACAATTCATATTTTTGCCCACTTCTATTAGCTTCCCCAAAAGCAGTCGCATTGATTGATAAATTACAAATTGGGGCAATCTTTGCTTGGAAATGTCCACTGTATCTAACCGATCCAATCCACATCTCAGTGAAAGCAAAAATGTGCATTATTTTTGTTTGTTTTGAAAATTTGGAATGATATTTCGAGCATTCGTTTCTCTACCTATACAGATTTTATCATTTGCTCTCCCATTTGAGCCTTTAAAAGAATAATTTCGTTTCAAATAAGAGCCTTAATGATCACTACCCTGCATTTGGAAAGTTTCAAAAGGGAGTGGATTCTTAGTGAGATATTTTTACTTGGGTTGTCATGAGGTGTAAGAATGATACTTTGGCCATCGTTTCTACAACCTAAACACCATTTATCCCTTGCATCCTCATTTGAGCTAAAATTGGTGGTTCTTTTCGAGTGCACTTATGATCGCACCCCATATTGGGGAAGGAGATTGGGGAATTTTGCAAAAAAAAAAACAAACAAACAAACAAAAACAAAAAAAAACAAAAAAACAAAAAAAAAGAGAAAAGGGAACCGCAAATTGGGGAAGTTTGATTCTACCTGGGTTTCAATTTTGAAAAGAAGAGAGAAGGGAGGAGAAAAAGGACGGGTTTTGTCCGGTGGATCACTTATGTTTCATAGATATGGATGAACGAGAGTCTTCCTCAGTCAATTAATTCAGATACACGCAAGAAATTTCGCATTAATGAAAGTTTCCTTTCAGAGTTATTGTAAGGAACGGAATAAAAGTCAGGCCCTCTTCTTTTCCAATCAAACATTCTATCCCTAGTTATTTCTTTTGAACCTTCAGAATAAAATACTTCGTTTGGCAACCCCTGAGAATCGCAAACCCTACACTGGGGCAAGTTTGAGTTGAAAAGGGAAAAGTTTCAAGAAGTGAAAAGTGATAATGCAACAACATCAAAAGACAAAAGAAGAAAAGAGAACCTCAGTTCAAAAATAAATTGGGGCAAATTTTGTGAAAGTTTAAAAGAATGGCAAAAGGCCGAAAAATCAAAACAAGAAAGAAAATGAAAGAGAAAAGCCTCAGTTGAGCATAAACTGGGGCAAATTCTGAGTTAGCCCTAAAATAGGGTTGGCGCAACAATGCGATCTCGGATTCTTCAAACCGCTTTTGAAATCCGCTTTCAAGCCTGACCCCATTACAAAAGCCGAATGTCCTGACTTCTGTTCTTTGCAATGGCCCTGTCAAGAAAATTTCTGATGCCAAAAAATTTTTAGCAATATTTCTGAATTGCTTGGGTATGGGGTCGACGCTACTCACCATGAGAAAACCCACCAGGTCGAGGAAAAGAAAAGGAAGCAAAAGCAAAGCAAGAAAAGTAAATGCAGAAAAATTCGACGCTAAAGTCCCTGGTGAATGCAAACAAAGTCTTAGATCTTTGAGTTCAAAATTGGGGCAATTTTAGAAATGCAACCTTCGGTGTAATGTCCTTAAAATCTTATTTCCTTAACTATCGTTTTCAAGCCACATTACAAGCTCATAAAGTCCATCGTTGACTTATCCTTTCACGACAACTCAAAATAAAGATCATGCTTCTAAGGAATCCATCAATCACTCGTGATCATAAGGCTATGACTTGTTTCCGCATGTTTAGCTATGGTTTCTATTCAGTTGTTACAAGCTTATAAAGCTTATATGTTGACCAAGTTTTCTTAAGAAATAAGGGTGACAAACTCTTTGCTTTCACAAAGATATGATGTTGGATATGTTACATACCATTGGGGCACAAGAATAAGGCAGGTCCTAACCTCTCATTTTTCCTTAGCCATCTCAAAATCAGAAATAATGACCATTTGATTGGTCCTGCAAGATGAGCCAACAAGAAATGGTGACCCGTTACCCTAAGCACCAATGCCAAGGTGAGGAAGAAATCTTCTGTGATTTGGTTTTATTTTGAGAAATTCATCATGAAATTTTCTGTTAGGAAACATAGTGTTCAAATAAATGGAGAGTCATCCAAACAAATTTTTGCAATTGAATAGGTCCACACTGGGACAAATTTTTATTTAAGAGATTTTGCAAAATGGGCCCATACTGGGGCAAATTTTTATTTGTGGGATTTCGCGAAATAAGCCCACACTGGGGCAAATTTTGTAACACATTTGAGGATTTTGTCCAAGAATCAAATTATACATTTTTCAAATCAATCACGCTGCTCTTTTCATGAAATTTAAGTGCATGTCATACTTTGGTAAGCCCCATGTGCAGGTATTCATAGTTGAAATCGACGAAAGAGCATCTGGTGATGTGGAAGGCCGATGCCGAAGAAAGAGAAGAAAGAAGGGAAAAGAGCCATACACTGGGGCAAATTATTTCTGAAAAGATTCTCTTTAAAAAATAAAAAATAAAAAAAAATCAAGTTTAACTTCTTGTTTCTTGACAAATCATTTTGAAACATCACGTTGGGTCTGGATTTTGTGCAGCCAACTTCACGAAGATCACGTTGGGCCTGAATTTTGTGCCGCCAACTTCACGAAGATCACGTTGGGCCTGGATTTTGTGCCGCCAACTTCACAAAGATCACGTTGGGCTTGATTTTCGTGTCACCAACTTTACAGACATCACGTTGGGCCTGGATTTTGTGCCGCCAACTTCACAAATATCACGTTGGGCCTGGATTTTGTGCAGCCAACTTCACAAAAATCACGTTGGGCTTGATTTTCGTGCCACCAACTTCACTTTATCACGTTGGGCCTGAATTTTGTGCTGCCAACATCATCAACATCACGTTGGATCTGGATTTGATGCCGCCAACATCACAAACGTCACGTTGGGCGTGGATTTTGTACCACCAATTAAGGCAGGCTCGGGTTTAATCCCACTGACCAATTCATCGCACTGGGGCAAATCTTTCTATAATTTTTCGAGCAAGTCTTATACAGTCTCTTCATGCATACCAGCATTTCATCATTATTGCCACTAGCCGTTGGGTCAGTCCCACTAGTGAGCATTTTATTTTACACCATTGCTAGCCGTTTGGTCAGTCCCACTAGTGAGCATTTCTTTTACACCGCCGCTAGCCGTTTGGTCAGTCCCACTAGCGCATTTCATTTTGCATCGTCACTAGCCGTTGAATCAGTCCCACCAGTGAGCATTTTTATTTTCATTGCCGCTAAACATGGGTCAGTCCCACTAGCGTGCATTTCATCTTTATTGTCACTAAATACGGGTCAGTCCCATGATTTTAAAATTTATTCAGGCCAGTCCATGATTTAAGTTTTGTTCGGGTCAGTCCCATGATTTAAGCTTTGTTCGGGTCAGTCCCATGATTTTAATTTTGTTCTGGTCAGTCACATGATTTTAAGTTTTATTCGCGTCAGTCCCATGATTTAAGTTTTGTTCGGATCAGTCCCATGATTTTAATTTTGTTCGGGTTAGTTCCAGGATTTTAATTTTGTTCGGGTTAGTCCCATGATTTAAGTTTTGTTCGGGTCAGTCCCATGATTTAAATTTTGTTCGGGTCATCCTATGATTTAAGATTTGTTCGGGTCAGTCCCATGATTTAAGCTTTGTTCGAGTCAGTTCCATGATTTAAATTTTGTTCGGTTCAATCCCATGATTTTAATTTTGTTCGGGCCAGTCCCATGATTTAAATTTTGTTCGGGTCAGTCCCATGATTTTAATTTTGTTCGGGCCAGTCTCATGATTTAAGTTTTGTTCGGGTCAGTCCCATGATTTTAATTTTGTTCGGGCCAGTCCCATGATTTAAGTTTTGTTCGGGTCAGTCCCATGATTTTAATTTTGTTCGGGTCAGTCCCATGATTTTAAATTTTGATCGGGCCAGTCCCATGTTTAAATTGTCTGTTCGGGTCAGTCCCGACTTAATTTCCTGTTGGTGTCAGTCCCCTTTTAAAATTCTTGTTCAAGTCAGTCTCGTTTTAAATTTCTCATATGAGTCAATCCCATTCTTTTTAAAATTTTGTTAAAGGGGTCAGTCCCCATTTCAGAACGCGTCAATCATTCGAGTTGTTCACAGCCGAATAACAGGTGAGTATTTGGTGTCTATTTCTTTGTCTCAAGTTTTTTCAAAATTCAGACAAAGAGGGGCAAACTGTAGACACCAAAATTTTAAATAATTTTCATTCTTTTATTTTTGTTTTTAGTGATAATTCTTATCTATTTTTATTTGTTAACTTCATGATTTTGGTTTAGATTTTTTTTAGCATTTGTATAGCGTTTTAGATTATTATTATTATCTATTATTTTATTTTTAGTTTTTATTTTTATTTTTGTATTCATTTTTGCCTTTTTAGCTGTTTATTTTTATTGTTAAGATTTTTAGCATAAAATTTGTCAAAAGAGAAAATCATTCAAAAAAAATATATATGTTATTTTAGATTCAAGTTCATTGTTATTTAATTAAAAAAAAGAAAAAAAAAAGAAAAAGAAAAAGAAGGAGACAAGCCCATGCACCCGAGCTACACAGGATCCGAGCCCATTTCTTCATATTATATTTCCAGGCGAAAAACAAAACAGCGGAGAGTGCTGCAATTTCTTTCGGCTTTGTAATATTTTGATTAAGCTCCTTGTTTTCATTTTTTCTCCTCCGTCTGATGATCTCAATAGAAAACACCTGGCTTCATCCAAGGTCTATCAACAACCGTGAAGATCTAAGGTTGTAAAAGGTGCCAAAAAATGGAGTTTATTTCTGCCCCTTAGATACTAGGTTTCGGTGATAAGTTCCTGATATAAAAAGCTGATGAAAAGCTAGAAGCGGGGGGAACCTGGGTTCGGTGACGGCTAGGTTTTAGAAAAGTAGCAAAGGAAAAGAAAAACTGGGAGAGGGAGGGAGAGAGAGCTAGAAAGTACGTCAACGGGATAGCTGAGAGAAGTAGAGAGAATAGGGGCTGGCGGCGGAGCTTGTGAGGAGGAAACCAGGAAAGGGGGATTCGGTGACGGCTAATAAAAGAAAACCAGGGAACCTGTTGGCGGCTGAATGAAAGAAAGGCTGAGAAAGAAAGTGCGAAATAGAGAGCCGAGAGTGAGCGAGAGCCTGAGGGCTGAGAGAGCGAGAGAGAGAGAGAGCTGGGGGTGACTGGCAGGAGGAGGAAAAAACTGGAAAAAGTGTTTTCTGGGCAAATAAACCAAGCAAGAAAAGGCGACGGAGGAGAAAGGGCTGGAACCAGTAGCAAGGAACAGAGGAGAAGCTGGAAACAGCCGTCGCTTGCAGAAATCATCCATCACCACTGCCATCAAAACTTCTAAAAGCATCGTTAGATTTCGTCCCTTCCTTTCCTACGCTTTATTTCTGCTAATAAATATGTGGGATTATGAGAAGTATGTGACTTGTTTGTTTCTCTTCCTGTTTGGGTCAAGAACTTTACTGTTTTTATGAGGTTGCTTGCTGTGTCGATTCTGATGGTGATTTTTGTCACTGTATGATGAGTTTGTTGGGTTGCTGCGATTTTGGGTTTGTTATTGCACAAGTTAATGGAGTAGGTTCAATCTTACTAATGCATCTAACCTGTGAGTGTAGCCGAAAGTTAGGAGAGTTATTTTCTTGCATCTTACTTGCATGTTTGCAGCCCAAAACTGTTGCTTTTTGCTGATTACTTGCATTTTTTAGGTATGGCAGTGTTTGTTATTTTTTTTTATCATTTCGTTCCTAAAATCTGTTTTCCTCCCTAAGAATGAAGAACCCGTCTGATGTTTTTGGTGTTTTTTTTTTTTTTGCTGTGAGAATAAGAATAATGTTTACATGGGTTTGTTTCAAACAATGTTTTGGTTCCTCTCTATCCCATGGTATGGCGATGGCAATTGATACAGGAATTCTGTTTTGATGACCTGTCATGTTTAAGGAAAAACCAGCGAATAAGAGGAAGTTCTCGACTAGGTTGCGTGGTCTCTTGTTGGGTTGAGTTTTGTGGGATTAGTTGGCGGATCTGCATGTTTCATTAGAGTTCATGACTGCTTTTTGGTTGTCTTTGTGCGTGATCTGGGTTGGAGAATCCTGGGGAATGCATACTATATGGGTGGGTTTTGATGATAAGATGCATAAAATGTTGTTTTGGTTTGAAAGTTTGCTGTTTGTTCGGATTTTTGTTAGCTGCGTATGAACTGAATGTCATTGTTGCAGAAAATTGCAGAAGGAAGCTTGCTTCGAAGCATGCATGAAATACTTTTGAAAATTGCACAGCTTTGTTATTTGATGCTTGCATGATCTTTTGAATGAATTTCTGTTTTTTTAAACACAAAGATTTCATGGTGAGGAGTGAGATGAATGCTTAGTGTTGTGTTAGTTGCTTGAGATATCAAAACGTTGGTTGCTTGAGGTAATGAAACGGAAAGGAAGCTACGGTAAAAATTGCAGTAGAAAGAAACCAGCAAAGTTGCAGAAGGTTTCTTCGTAAGCTTTGCATGGAAATGTTCTCAAAATTGCATTTCAGCCCCCCAAGTTCCCTGAAACTCTGTTATGGCCTAGAAACCTTGGGAAATCAATCAAATTGGTCCCTTTTAAATGTCATTTTCCATTGGTATGTTTTAATGGGTTTATTGGACAGGATATGCCTGAGTTTTTGGGATAAAATTTGGTGATTCAATAAGTTTTTGATAGATTTAGTTTTGATTGGGTTTTTAGTAAAACAATTAGGAATTGTTTTTTGGGTATTTTGCTTGTTTAATCGTAACAAATCGGTTTTCATTTATTTTTGTGAATTTTATCCTTTGATTGGTAGGGTTTACCTTAAGCCCTTAATCTTAATTTACTTGCTTTTGGACCCTTAATGTTTGCAATAATAAATTGATTCCTCAAACTTCTTTGATTGTTTCGATTGGGTCCTGGTTTGTTTCAATTTGATGAATATGGTTTGTTTGGTTTATTTGAATGTTTCGAACGATTCAATTTCGTGTTTATTTTCATTTCATATGATTATTTTGTTAATTAAAGTGATGCCTTGACATTTTCTTTGTTTTTGGAGGGTAAATAAGTAATTTCACCCCATTAGGGCATCAACTCAAGGGAGGTACACTCTATCCCTTATTCTTACCTTATTTGACTCTACGTGCCCTATGTGATTTTACATGTTTGATTGTATGCCTCTTGAATATTTTTTATTCATTTCATTTATTTATTTATGGGCTTTGCATATTTATTTTAGTTCAATTTGATTATTTAAAAGGCATTTAAATGCCAAGTTGTAATAGTTAGGTTTATTTTATTTATTTTCATTCCCCCTCTTAGAAGTGTAGTAGGCTTCCCCCCGAATGTAATAGTTAGGGCTTTATTTGTTTTACTTGCTTTATGTGTGCTTTGCATGCTTACGTGCTATGTGTTACCGCTTTCTTAGGGTCTTGCATTTAGATACCATGCTTATGTGTTATGTGCTATATGTGATTCATGTGTTTATTTGTTTTATTATGCTTTATATGATTTATTTGATTATAATAAATGCATGTCGTCACCACACTAGTCCAACGCTAGTTGTGGTCGCCTTTCTCGAATCCACACTAGTCCAATGCTAGTTGTGGCTCTTTGTTTCGATTCTCCGCTAGTCCAATGCTAGCGAGAATTTATAGACATGGGTTAGTCCAACGCTAGACCCTTAGGAGCCCTTCGCGCGTTAGATCATGATTGCATGATTGTGTGATCACTTCATCTCACGCATATCTTTGCTTTTTAGGGCCTCTTTCACCATATTGCATGACTCTTTTCTTATATACGTATACCCCTTCCTCCATATTCTCCCTTATATGTATATTATTTGTCCATTTTGTATGATACATAACATTAGACTTGCATTTCATTTTAGAATTCGGATTAGGGTAGTACATGTGCTTGATTAGATTAGGGAAAGCCCCCTTGGATATGGGATATGGACGAGTTTGGCTTTTCTAGCCTTAGCACGCTCGTATTCCCTCTATTAAAAGGGAAAATTGAGTCACAAATATTAGCCCCCGCACCCGACATGATGCATTCCTTTAAGACATGTATATTTCTGTAATTATTTTATCCTTTTCCTCTTCTTAGAGTCTCATATTTTTGCATTATTCGTGACATCTCCAAAGAGTCATTATTGGGCGTCACAACTAATGTGATTGGCACCATTCAAGCTTTGAAGAGAAATCTTGCCCCCCGATACCCTCATAGGTCTAGGGTTTGCATTCATATAGCACATCCAAATGTGATAAATCTTTTGGTTAAAATAAGAAAATCCTTGACTAAATCGCGCAACTAGCCTTGGCTAGGTTGAGAGGGTGCCTTGGACTTCGTCCTTGCCTTCCCTCTCTTCAAATGTGACTCCCGAACCTTTTTCTTTGATTTACGTAGACTTGGAGTCGTTTAAAAAGGATTTTTCCATTTTTTCTTTAAAAACTCATTTTTAGGTGACTTGGTACACCTTAACTCTATACCAAGTGGCGACTCCATTTTTCATTCAATAAACCCTTTTTAAACTATATTTTGGGTCGAATCGTCGCATTTTCAAGTCCCATTTAAACCCATATTTTTCTTCATTTTCTTTGTAAATCAGATTTCATTTTTTAAATCAAAAATTCACTTTTTTTAACCATTTGTTTATTTTTCTTGATACAGTTGGGATTAAAATTGTCTTGTCTATATTTCAAGGTGAAAACCTGAAAGAGTACCTTCTAAAAAAAAAGTGGAAAAAGAAGAAGAAAAAAAAGAAAAAAAAAGAAAACAAAAAAAGAAAAAAAAGAGAGAAAAAAGAAAAAGGGTGGGGATAACTTTAGTGAAAACCCGAAAGGGCGCTGAGGTAGGGTTTTAGAATACAAAAGGATCAACAATGAAGAAGAAGATGCTGAGGTCTAAAAGCTGGTGACTATGTTGATTTGGATCTCTTTTATACTATTATTTTTTTGCCGACAATGAATTCCAAAATGGATGACGTCGAAGGGGTCAGATGGAGCATTTTTCTTCATCAAAGGCCGTCCTCTAAATATCTATCCAATTTTTGATCCTTGGACTCATGTTCATAAGTTCATCAATTTTGTTTTACTTTTCTATTTACTATTTTATTTAAGAGTTAATCTTTCCTACACCGTCAGTGTAAACCTATTTTACACTGACGGCTCACCATATTGCGCCACCTCATTAATGAAAATTGGCAACCTGTTATAACCTGTAACCATTACCTATTATCAAATAAAAATAGGTTATTCACCTCTTTTTCTGCCTCTTCCTTCTCTTTCTATTGTATTCTCGATTTGCAACCAAATTCCTCATATAAGTTCACCTCTTTTCTAGGTTCAATCTGTTCACTAGTAGAATCTTCAGGCATAGATCCATGTGCAGCGTCATGGTCAAATTGATCTTGTTCCATAGGACATTCAATACCAAGTTCACGTTCCATACGACATTCAGTACCCATTGTTTTTCCGAAAGATGCAACCACAATACCAAACTAGAGACACAAGTTTCACACAATTGTCAATAAACATGACAATTAAAACTACCACTCTTGAAATATTCAAAATAGATTTTGCAATATAAAGAGGAACTTAGTTAATTTTTCTTATTTTTTGACATATTTATTTCATCTTTCTTTTATGAGTTAATCTTTCCTACACCGTCAGTGTAAACCTATAGTTACAGCATTAACTGTAGCATTAACTGTGCATCTCCTTTTTCTAGTTCCTTGTGTGTTTTTGTACTCAAATAGTTACAAACATCATGATCAGTGACATTCAAGTTTCCAATTCCCCCAACTTGAGTTGCTAAAACAGAGACAATCTTGCTTGGGCGAACACCAGATTGGTCTAGCATATCAATCAAATTCTTTTGGGCCACACTTTTTTTCCTTTTTGAACGTAAAAATTTTTTGCTATAAGGAGAGGCAAGTACATGATTATGTTCTAAAACAAGTCTAGCAATAATCCACTTACCCTCTTCCTTTTGGGATACATACACCAATGCTTTGCATCCTTGTCTTGTTTTATCCCGTGGCATATCAGCTTTAGAATCTTTTTTGGAGCGAAATCCTTCTTTGGAACAAACAAATTCTTGTCCAATTATCGATTTATCGCTCCTTGATTTCGTGATACGATTTCTTCGCACACTAAAACCTTTATTGTGTGCATAGTTAGAGTAACACTTAAAGGCATCATCCAATGATTCAAATTCCATTCCAACATATAAGTTCACCTCTTTTCTAGGTTCAATCTGTTCACTAGTAGAATCTTCAGGCATAGATCCATGTGCAGCGTCATGGTCAAATTGATCTTGTTCCATAGGACATTCAATACCAAGTTCACGTTCCATACGACATTCAGTACCCATTGTTTTTCCGAAAGATGCAACCACAATACCAAACTAGAGACACAAGTTTCACACAATTGTCAATAAACATGACAATTAAAACTACCACTCTTGAAATATTCAAAATAGATTTTGCAATATAAAGAGGAACTTAGTTAATTTTTCTTATTTTTTGACATATTTATTTCATCTTTCTTTTATACTACAAAATCGATTCTTGAACAAATATTGAATTAGGGTTTACACTTTGTAAAAATTAAGTAAAAGTGGGTTTATAAAAGACATCATACATATAAAAAAGAGAGAGAGAGAGAGAGAGAGAGATTAAAGAAGTCTAACCTGTGATCCCAATTTTGAGTTGATCAGCGGAGGAATTTGGTTGCAAATCGAGAATACAATAGAAAGAGAAGGAAGAGGCAGAAAAAGAGGTGAATAACCTATTTTTATTTGGTAATAGGTAATGGTTACAGGTTATAACAGGTTGCCAATTTTCATTAATGAGGTGGCGCAATATGGTGAGCCGTCAGTGTAAAATAGGTTTACACTGACGGTGTAGGAAAGATTAACTCTTCTTTTAAAGTTCGAAAATCAAGAAAAGTTGTAAGTTCACCAAGTAAGTTTGTCTTGATTTATTACCTTTTGAACAACATGCATTCTGATATTTCAGTTCGATAGCATAGAACTTGTGTTTTCAATTCTTCCGCTAGTTATTTGAGCTCGAGTTTAATCCCACCCATTATCTGGGTTTCAAGCATATTTTCATTCTCTTGACAGGCATTTGGGTTTGGATTCAGTCCTATTGAACAATCCAGATAAAAAAAATCAAATTTAATTTTCTGTTGGTGAGTCTCAGCGTCCGCCGCATACCCTTCTACCCCCTTTTTTGACAGATCAAAAGATCAAATTTAATTTTCTGTTGGTGAGTCTCAGCGTCTACCGTGCACCCTTCTACCTCCCTTCTTGATAGATCAAATTTAATTTTTTGTTGGTGAGTCTCAGTGTCCGCCGCGTACCCTTCTACATCCTTTCTTGATAAATCAAATTTAATTTTCTGTTGGTGAGTCTCAGCGTCCGCCGCACACCCTTCTGCCCCCTTCTTGGAGCGTAATCGCATCCCTCCGCTCATCTTTTTCTAGTTATGACAAGTTACTTTTCTTGACTGTTTTGATTGCTTTCTCATTCATTTTGTGTTTCATGTTTAGAAGTTCTGAGAACTCAGACTGCTTTGACTTTGCAAAGATCACAGATGGTCAATGCACTTGTTTTATTGTTGTTCACTGGTATTCGAACTACGTTTAACCTGATTCCCCTGGCGGGATACGTAGGCTTCGACTTTGCAAAGATCACAGATGGTCAATGCACTTGTTTTATTGTTGTTCACTGGTATTCGAATTCCGTTTGACCTGATTCCCCTGGCGGGATACGTAGGCAACTCTACATGAGTTCGGTCACGTGTTTTGCAACATTATTGCATCATTTTTGCCCAATAATTATAGCCAAATGTTGGCTTTTTATTTTAACTCAGATGCAGTTAGAAGAGACAGGTAAGCAATTTGGTGTTTACGTCTTTATCTTGAGTTTCTTTGAAACTCTAGACAAAGAGGGGCAAACTGTAGACACCAAATTTTTGTCAAATTTTATGTTTTCTTGAATGTTTTCTATTTGATGAGTCATTTATTTTCTTGTATTTTTAAGTATATTTTGTCTCATTTTTGTAGGTTTATAAAAAAATAAATAAATAAAGAGAAACCATGATTTGAAAAAAAAAAAAATCCATTTGACAAAAATCTCTCGGCTCTATCCTTGGCCTTGACTGACAAAAAAAACAAATCCCCACTTTTTCTCCCAATAGAATCTCTCCGCCGCTCCTAACACAAAAAGAGGACAAAACAAAAGAAAGAGATCTTCCTCACTCTCTCGGCCATATCCCTCTTTTTGCTCACTTCACACAAGAGACCCTACACACACTCCCAACCAAACACTCCAACACTTCCTCAATTGACTCTCTCGGCTATTTTCTTTGTTTCTCCCAATAGAAAAGATACCATCAGACAACAAGAAGGACTCTCCACTTCCCAAAACTCTCTCTCGGCCATTTTACTCCCAAAAATTCCCAACGCAACCCGCACAAGTTCTTCAACAAGTCTACACCACTAGGATTCAAAGGCAACTAAGCTAGTGGGGTATTCTTCTCATTGTCTCTCACGTAGTTAATATTTTGCTCTCCTTTCTTATTTTTTATTTTTATTTTTATTTTTCGTTTCGTTTGTGATAATGTCTATATTGATTGTTGGTAATAATTTTTGGAATTCAAATCTGTCTAAGTTTCATGAATCATGTAAATTTAAGTTATGTCTTGTTTGTGTTTGATAAAATGCCAACATAAAAAAAAAGAACCAAGTTGGTGAATTTTTTGTGCATAGCCTCGTTAAAACAGATGACCATTAGTTAGCACAAGGCCTGAAAATGTTTGGTTATCCAAAATTTTGGATTTTTGAGCCTTAAAAGCATTAGAATATTTTTTTTCATTTAAGGGCTTTTTTGCTTTATTTTAGCCTTTTTAGGTTGTTTTCTTGTCAAAATAAAATCATATTTGTATTGTAGTAGTTGTAAGGAGTGTTATAGTATAAATTTTATAATTTTTAGTGGTGATTATAGTGTTTTAAAAAATGAAAAACTAGACTGTCTTTTGGTATTTTGGCCACCTTCGAGTCATCTTTTGTAAAAACTAACTCCGGAAATGGAATCTACGCGAAAAATGGAGTGGGAATGTATTTTGACAATTTTTTGCGACCGGAAAATTCGCTGGCGACGGCCGCTAACTGAAGCTTCTTCAGCTAGCCGAAGAAGAAGAGAAGGAAACGGCTGGGAAGTGGAGGAAGAAGGAAGAAAAGAAAAGAAGGAAAGAAAAGAAAGAAAAAGAATGGTTGGGTTAATAATTTTTTCTGGTGGGTTTTTAGTTGGATTTTTTAGTTGGGTTTTGGTTATTTTTTTTGGGTTTTACACATGGGTTTGGGAGTTGAAACCCATGCATTTCGGTTGGGTTTGTTTGACAAAAACCGATGGGCTAGCCCGTCTCTTGTTCTTGAGGCTTTCCGGTGGGCTTGGGAATCCTGACCCAAAGAAATGAGAAAAATGGCCCAGTGGCCTGATTTGTTAAGGAATAAGAAAACTTTTTACATATCAATCCCTGTACTTTCAAGTATTTTCACTATGGCTAGAATATTTTAAATTTTTTTAATTAGGTCCTTAAATTAATTGCACATTGGTCCCTGAGTTTTATCTTTTATTTAATTTTGACCCTTAAACTTTAAAAATATAATTTTTAACCCCAAAAGTTTTTAATTTTTGCAATTTAGTCCCTAGTGAATTTTGACTCTTTTTATTATGATTATTTCTTTTCTTTAATAGTTAATTATGTTACTTTTGGATATATTTAACTTGTAATTATTAGATGTTCTTAAGTTTCTTTATATTTGACATATTAGTGTGAATTTAGTACTTTTATTATTATTATTTTTCAATTAAATTGGTGCAATGATTCTTTTGTTCATTTTGAGTATAAATAGGGCAATTTGACTCCATTTAGTTACCACTTCAAAAGGAAGGTACCCCTACTATTATTTAAATGTCAATTACGTGCTTTTATGTGCTCCCACGTGTTCCTATGTGTTTATATATTTTTATATGCTTTATTTATTTGATTTAAATGTTCATTCAAAATTTTCTTATATTTGTTTAGTTATTTTTTATAATTATTTGAGAGGCATTTAAATATCTCAAAAATGTAATAGATATGATAACTAGATTTATTTAGCATACTTTCCCCATTTAGATTGTAGTTAGACTCCCCGCTGTAATAGGTAGGTTGTGTGTTTATGTGACTTATCTGTTATATGATTTATCCGTTTTCCTTAGGATTTTTGCATCTAGATATTATACTTACGTGTTACGTGCTACGTGCTCTTATGTGTTTATTTGTTTTAATTTATGTCTATTTGTCTTATTATGTGTTATTAATGCGTGACGTCACCACACTAGTCCAATACTAGTTGTGGCTTTTTCCCCTCCACTTACTTGCTAGTCCAACGCTAGTAAGGATTTTTAAAAATGAACTAGTCCAACGCTAGACCCTTAGATTGTTCATGCGTTAGATTCGTCTTTGTGTGATATTTATTACATTTTCATGCATATTTTTATTTTTATGATCTTTTATCATTTGCATGATATTTTATATTATATTAATCCTCTATCCCCTACCCTCTATATGTGTTAATCATATCATTTAGAATTGTATCTCATTTAAGAAATTGTAGAATAAGTTAGTTCATTTGCTTGCTCATATTAGGAGAATTATTCTTTGAACATGGGTATGGGTGATTATAACTCTTTAGTTTAAATACCCATTAATCCCTGTATAAGAAAGTTATGTCATGAGTTTTTGTCTCCCGTACCCATTATGTTGCATTCCTATTCTTTGGCCACTTATATCTAGATACATAATTTAAGTTTCTTTTTGTTTCTTTGAATTTCATTCATGCATGCTCGTGACCCCTTCAAGAAATTATTTTGACTTTCACAATCAATGTGATTGGTATCAATTATACCCTTGAATGGACATTTTGTTCCTCTCGATATTTTATAAATTTAGATTTGCATTCATATATGAAACATCCAAATGTGATAAAATTAAGGGTTAGATTAGGAAAATTTTGACTAAACCTCGCAACTAACTTAGACTAGGTTGAAAGGGTGCCTTAGGTTTGAGTTAATCGAACCTTTGTCTTCCCTTTTTTCAACCGTGACTCCCGAACTCATTTTCTCTTGTTTTTCAAAGATCTGGAGTTGTCGAAAAGGGTTTTATTTTATTTTATTTTTGTTAAAAAATACTTTTGGGTGACTTGGTACACCAAAACTCAATACCAAGTGGCGACTCCTCTTTTTTCTTAAAAACCCTTTTAGACTAAATTTTGGACCCAAATTGTCGCATTCTTTAAAGTCCCATTCTAGGTCCTTTTTCACTTATTTTTAAATAAATCACATCTTTTTGTAAATACTTTTTCCATCGCGAATAATGGGGCGCGACATTATGCTTACCTAATTTTTCTTTTAATCTACTCTCAGTCAGTAAAATTACAAAAACTCTCAAGTGCTCTGTCTCATTCTTTCCTGAATATTGTGTTTTTCAGGATCTTATGACGGGAAAGATTATTGGTAAAGGACGTGAGTCTGGCGGCCTGTATATACTTGAAACCCCTTCGATGAAAATGTCGAAACCTGTTGCATGTTCCTCCACCTTGACTCCGCTTGAAATTCACTGTCGTTTGGGTCATCCATCTCTACCCACCTTGAAGAAGTTGTTTCCAAATTTTTAGAATTTATCCCATTTAAATTGTGAATCATGCCAATTTGTCAAACATCATCGTTTGCCTTACTTGTCTAGAGTCAATAAATGGGCTATATCCCCCTTTGAATTAGTGCACTCTGATATATGGGACCCTTGTCCAATAGTATCTAAGTCTAGCTTTAAGTATTTTGTCACCTTTGTTGATGACTACTCTCGTGTTACTTAGTTATATTTAATGAGAAGTCGTTCAGATTTTCTTAGTATCTTCTGTTCCTTTTGTACTGAAATAAAAATACAATTTAATGTGCTTGTTGTTGATGACTACTCTCGTGTTACTTGGTTATATTTAATGAGAAGTCGTTCAGATTTTCTTAGTATCTTCTGTTCCTTTTGTACTGAAATAAAAATACAATTTAATGTGCTTGTCCGCATTTTGCAAAGTGATAATGCAAAACAGTACTTTTCTAAATCCTTTAATTCATATATGTCAAAAAATGATCTTTCACTAATCTTCATATCCTGATATACCACCACAAAATGGTGTCTCTGAAAGAAAAAATAGGCACTTATTAGAAGTTGCTAGAGCCCTTCTATTTCACATGAAAGTTCCTAAGCAATTTTGCGCAGATGTTATTTCAAGAGTCTGTTTCTTAATTAATCGCATGACATCTTCTGCGCTTGCTGATGAGATTCCTTATTCAATTTTGTTTCCAACCCAATCTTTATTCTTCATTAAGCCACGTATATTTGGGTGTACTTGTTTTGTTCGTGATACCCATGCTCAGGTGTCTAAATTAGATCTCAAATCTCTCAAATGTGTGTTTTTGGGTTATTCACGTCTTCAAAAAGGGTATAGATGTTATTCTCCAATTTTAGATCGTTATTTAGTCTCTACTAATGTTACATTTTTTGAGACACATCTATTTTTTCTTGAGTCTAATGTCTACAATAGTAAGGGGGAGGAAGATGATATTCTAGTCTACACTGTTACAATAATTGTTCCTATAAGACCACCAATCACTCAAGTGTATTCTCATCATCATCAATACATAGACTCACATCCTCCACCACCTTCTCCGTCTACAGATCCGAGTCTTAATCCACCACTTCTTCAGTCTTCAGATTCCAATTTTGATTTGCCTATTGTTTTAAGAAAAGGTAAAAGACAGTGCACTTACCCCATTTGATTATTTGCTTTATATGACCATTTGTCTCCCTCCTTGTGTTGTTTTACTATTTCTTTAGATTCAATATCTCTTTCTCAACACTTATCGGAGACTTTGAAACATCCTGGTTGGTGGGCTGCTATGGAGGAAGAAATGATGGCTCTAAACAATAATGGTACGTTGGACTTGGTTCATCTACCAACATGTAAGAAACCTATTAGTTGTAAATGGGTGTTTGCTGTTAAAGTCAATCCTGATGGTTCTGTTGCTCACCTCAAAGCTCTTCTTGTTGCAAAATAGTATATTCAAACATATGAGGTGGATTACTCAGACACGTTTTCTCCCATAGTGAAACTTACCTCTGTTCGATTATTTATTTTCCTTGCTGCTATTAATAATTGATTTTTGTACCAGTTAGATGTTAAGAATGCATTCCTTTATGGATATTTGCAAGAGGAAATTTATATGAAGCAACCACCTGGATTTGTTGCTCAGGAGGAGTCTGGTAAGGTTTGTAGAGTCCGAAAGTCATTATATAGCTTAAAACAGAGTTCTCATGCTTGATTTGGGAGATTCAGTGAGGTGGTTCAAGAGTTTGACATGAAAAAGTGTAATTCTGATCATTCTGTCTTTTATCAACAATCTGAAGTTGGTATTATTCTATTAGTTGTTTATGTTGATGATATTATTATTACTGGCAGTAACAATGCAGGTATTGCAGCTCTTAAAAATTTTCTTCAATCGCATTTTCAGACAAAAGATTTGGGTATGTTGAAATAGTTTTTAGACATTGAGATTATAAGGTGTAAACAAAGTATTTTCTTATGCCAAAGGAAGTATGTCTTTGATCTTTTGAAAGCAACAGGAAAGTTAGGTGCTAAACCATGTAGTGCACCAATGATCCCCAACATGCAACTTACAGTAGATGATGGGGAGTTATTCTCAGATCTTGAAATGTACCGAAGATTAGTAGGAAAGTTGAATTATCTTATTGTGACTCGTTCGAACATTGCATATTCTGTTAGTATTGTGAGTCAATTTATGTCCTCACCAAGAACCACCGATTGGACAATTTTAGAGCAAATCTTATATTACCTTAAAGGAACTCCATGACGTGGTATACTATATGGTATTCATAGTCATTCTCATGTTGAATGCTTCTCAGATGCGGATTGGACAGGTTCTAAAATTGATCAAAGATCTACAACTGGATATTGTGTTTTCGTTTGAGGTAATTTGGTATCATGGAAAAGTAAGAAACAAAATGTAGTATCTCGCTCTAGTGCAGAGTCTGAATACCGGTCTATGGTACAATCCACTTGCGAACTTATATGATACATCCATTATTGTGTGAGGTGGGAATCAATAATTCACTTTCAATGAAATTATAGTGTAACAATCAAGCTGCCCTTCATATAGCATCAAATCCAGTTTTTCATGATAGAACAAAGCATATCGAAATTGATTGCCATTTTGTTCGTGAAAAAATTCAGCAAAATCTGATCTCAACCAGTCATGTGAAAACTGGAGAGCAGTTAACTGATATTTTCACTAAACCTCTAAATGGTTCAAGAATTGATTATATTTATGGTAAAATGGGCATGATTAACATCTATGCTCCATCTTGAGGGGGAGTGTTGAAGATATGTGATCTGATATTATAGAAATCATAAATATATGATTTGATTTGATATTGTAGATATTAGAAAATATTTGATTTGTTTTGATTATAGTATCAGATATTAATTAGGTAATAGATTGATTTAGATTAACATGATTTTAGGATCTAAATTAGGTTACACTTGTGTATATATTTGTACATTGTGTAATCCAAAAGAATAATGAAGAAGAGTGTTTTCTCTCCTTTTTTTAGTTTTCAGAAACAATGATCGATCAAGAGTTGTTAGGCAAAAATAACAGAGTGGATGATGGTGCCACACGAGTGAAATCTACCAAGAATTAGAAAGCGATGGAAAGATATATTGAACGGGTTGACAAGGCAAGGCATGCAAGAGTGGTTCACGTATTAGGGGAACATGATGTTGTTGCTGCCAAGGGAGCTAGTACAGGAAAGAGATTTCATGATAAACTATGCTTACAATTTCTTGAAGAGAAGTCTGAGGCAAAGCAATAAGGTCTATGATATCCCTCACAAACGAATGCTTCAAGTTGGGATGACATTACATATGAGCGATAAAATAAGAGGAAGGATTGCAGTTGTGCAAGTCAATACTAGCTCATAAAGCGTAAGCTTCAGCTCTACCTTAAACAGTAGTATTACCATTAATTCTATATCTCGTTCCTCCTTTCCTTCTAAATGCATTTGTGACGCTAACATTTTATAACCTATTCTGTTCTATTCTAAAGGGAGGGGGAACCTAGCCGATAGAAACCACCGTCGAAGGAAGTCACTGAAAGTAGCAAGCCACATATAGCGGTTGATAAGAAGCAAAGTTTGGTCTCTTGACCTCCCACTCCCACCAAGACTTTACCAATAGCCCAAGTGACTGTTGGCTAAAATCTTGAGTTGTTTCCTACCTTGTTATATGCCTATTTTAAGTTTATATGGTACAGCTTATGGTGTGGTTGAGTAATAGATTTTTAAGGTAATTGCAAGAACATGTTTGTGATTTGATACTTCCAAGTGAAGATTAATCGGAATAGACGACCATTAAGACAGGCGAGGGATTTTGAATCAATCCTTTGGTTCATTAGATTTTCTTTTCGATAATACCATCGTTATAGGCTTTAGAACTTTGTTGTTCTTCAACCATAATTCATAGAAAATAAAAAGCGAAAAGATCACACATTGACTTTTGCTCTGTGAACAAAGATTTAATCAACCTAGTATTAGTGTGATGCATTAGTCTATCATAACAATCTAGTTTCTCTAATTTACAAAATAATCCTACGCATGTATATCCCCTCAGCCAGAATCTTTAGCCCCGCTCCCAACTTCCCATCTTTCAAAATGGTATTTACTGGTAACAACATAAGCTAAACCATGCAATTAGCACAGGACTCAAATTTCAGTTCTCAAAGGTAACCAAAACCAGATCCCCTCTTCAGAATCCATTTTCCGTAAAAAGATAGGAAGGAAACCTTTTCATAATCTGGACAGCTTCCATCAGCAACCATTTCAGAGAAAAATTGGAGATGCTAACCATTTCTTAGAAGTTTCATTCTCCGTGCGTCAGATTATTCACTCAGCCACTCAGGAGCTCAAGCACAAGTGATCTGAGGATCCAATGTATCCTTCCACAGACGATGCCTCACCATCAAATCACAATTCTTCTCTCGTAGAGGAATATTATAAACTTTACCCGAAGAAATCAGCTCAGCAGGAACTATCGTGGTTGGTTACAACTGACTTCCATGGAAATATCTCTCTTGGTTCTTCGGAAATAGAGACAATGTGCAATTGCCAAAGAGCAACCACATTAGTCTCATTATATCAACCTTCAGAAGCCTGAAAGGCAGTTGCACTTCCTGGACGTATTCTGTTTGGCAAGGGTCTAGCTATAAGACCATCAGTAACCCATCCTGCTACTTCACTGTCACTTTTGACATGGTTATATTCCCATCGCACGTAATCTAGAGACATATGTAGTTTACCCCCTGGTTTGCAGTCATCAGATGCACTGCTTGACTTTATCCCCGCATTATTTTCTAACCAGTACAAATAACTAACTTGAAACATTGACTTCAGCATATCTTGGGGTGAACAGCTCTCTTTCAGTACTACCTGATCAAGGACCACATATAGAAGAGCATCAGGACAGAAAGTAGTAGTGAATTAGAACCATTTGACAGCAGCTAACAAGCCTAAAGGGTCAACCAAGAAGTAAAGCATCAAGCAGTCTCCAAGCCAATTGTATACGTCTAGGCACTTTGTACAAGATTGAATATACTCTGAACAGCCAAAGAGCTTCTGACAATGTGCAGTATTGACACAAAACACAACTCTAGCACTGAATAAACATATACACAGGACTCCCAACTTTTACCACCTCATTCAAAATGATACAGTTCCTCACAACATTAGCTGTGTGATGAACAAAGTCTCAAAGAATGTTGACAATGAAAATGAAGCAATAAAAGATATCAAAAATTGAGCACATCCATCATTCAACTTTTGGCAGAATAAGCAAATTGAACCAGAAATTATGTAGACTAATGACTGAATAAAGGTAAACCGATCTCCCTTAAATTCAACTTCCACAAAGATCTTCAATCCAACTTTTCAATACATGGAACCTCACCTCCTATTAAGCATTCTTTTGTCCTAGATTTTTAACAAAAGTGTCTGCATCTGACAGTCATAGAACCTCCCCTCTTATTCTTCCTAAGGAAAACTTTGGAATTACAAGAGCTTTCAAAGTTCAGCAGCTTTCTAACAGTGTTCTTTGAGGTTTATATTCTGTCTTATGAAACCGTCCCAGCGATAAAAGTCCAAATTTAGAACTTCAGGAAGCTGCCTTTGGTGATGTTATCCTCACCACCTTTAGTAATACCACTCCCTCTCCAACACTTGTCGTGTCAAAGCCACCTCAATCAGTCAACACTAATAATTCTCCAGGCTGCTAATGACCTGTCAAATGGACAATTGTTTTCATACCTTCTCCATCATTAAATGTCATTAAACTCCCTTCATTAACAGCTAGACCAAGGAATTCCAAAATGAAAATAGAAACTGTTTCAGGGGATGGAAGTAACTACAACTAAAGTACTGTTTGAGAAATGTGGATTTATCCTATCACAGTCGCAGGTAGGTTCAAAAAATGTCATGTAGCACAAAAAACCAGAAAGTATAAAAGTCAAATATCTTTAGATTGAAGAATTAATGGAAGAAAGAGCAATAAAACAAGGACAACAAACTATACACCTAAGAAGAAAACTACACTGCATTTCGCTTACACAAAATCTTCCTTCATGTTCAGTCAGAATGTAGCCTTCGTCTTTGTATAAAGCAAACAAAGCATGTGCGTCCTCTCTATTCCTAACAACATCAGAGAGCTTAGAACCCAGCTGCAAACGGTGCTCAATATGAGCAGCTGCTTCCTTTGCTTCGACGGACAGTATTTCCATTTGTACCTGTACAGAGTAGACAAGAATAAAACGAATTAAGATATGTAAATCCTGTATTTCCAGCCACAGCCAACATGATATATGGCAACATTAAAGAGATCAAATCTTGTCCAGAAGAAGAGTGAACATCAATGGTTGCACAGTCTGACATATCAATAAGATCCTAGAGTGGTTTTCCAATTCAAATGTAGATCTATTTCAAATCATTTCTTTTCATTTTAGACTATTGCAAAAGCAGCATACAAAGGAAGACAGAAGTAGAAAATCTACAATGGTAAGACTGGTGTTGCTCCTCTACAACCAGGAGACCAGAATACCAAAACGAATGATCCTAGTAAACGATAACAAGTTTAGACCATAGATTTATACATTATGAAACTAACCAGTAAGGTAACCACCTACTATTTGGGGCTAAAGCTTGTTCTTAGTGTCCTAGAAACAGCTTAGTGTACCCCTTTTAAATGTCAAAATTTGTTTTGCAGTGCTATGCTTTGCCTTTACTTCTGCTTTTAGCTTATGTTACGCTGAAACACGATAATGAAGAAGCAGCCTTCAAGATTCTTCTCAAAACAGCATTTAGCTTCTCAAAACTTCTAATGCTTATATATGCTTTCATTTAAATCTGAAGAAAAGGAGAAGAGGCTGTAATGTCACAATGCCAAACTAATACACATAATCAGTTTATCTAGTATCTCTTGCTGTCAATATTCTTGCAATCATTCATCCACTTTTACTTATAGCATTCATGATAAGGGACAGGAAAAGATAACCATTATGGAGATCACATAAACCAAATATATACACCAATAGCATAAAAAAAATCAATTGCAACTTACGCTATCTGCAGGCTTTGTATTTAGAATTGGAACAGCAGGAAAAAGCGGCTCCTCATCGTTGACCTCTTTAACTGAAGGAACTAGACCACTGAGCAGATATTCACTGAAGACCAAACCTGTGGAGCAAAATCGGACAATAATGGAAACAAGTCAAAGAAATCCTTTAATTTGTAGGAAAATGAATACAATAATGTGATACTCATTTGAAAACAAAACCTATAAAATGAAACAAAATTCTGAAATTAATGTAATAAGTTGCAAGCCATGGAAAAAAAAAATCTTCAGGCTAGTATGTTTGGTTTTTTATGAGAAATGAAATTGGAATTGTGTACTAAAGAAACTCTCTTAATTACTGTGTAACACAATCCCAATTCCAGTCCAATTTGAACTCCCAAAAAGTACCGGAATACAAAGAATATAAATCAAGAATTCTACCCTTGCTTTCAGGAAGGGATTGTCTTGGATATTGCAACCTTTTTTTCTGTGTTAAATACTTATTTTGGTTAATCCACTTCCAATGCATGGATCACCTGATCTGGTCTGTCACTTTCTTCTTTTCAAAGCAACTCCACTTAAAGTGGTCAGGCCCAGGTGAGCAGGTGGAGAATCAAGAATTGTAAGTTTTCAAGAGGCTTTTTTTTTTTTTTAAATCTGCTGTAGATAAACATGGTGGATCATTTATAACCATGCCATTCTTGTGACAACCGTAATTTACTTCATGTAGTATTTTATTTAGTGCAAGAGTTTCATTTTGGACATTCCATATGCTTCTTACCTATGCAATCATTTC
This sequence comes from Coffea arabica, assembly GCF_036785885.1. Lineage (NCBI taxonomy): Eukaryota > Viridiplantae > Streptophyta > Magnoliopsida > Gentianales > Rubiaceae > Coffea > Coffea arabica. The sequence goes on along the minus strand of NC_092324.1, from coordinate 6,797,919 downwards.
ATGGTGGGAAATATAAGTGTACAATACCGAAATCGACTACAAGCAGACTTTTATCATGCTATAAATAGGTATAACTCAACACTGCTACAATTCCCAAACCCACAGGATGACATGACGTGTATAACTACAATTTCAATGTTAACCATGTTCCTACTTTAACCCTTCATTATTGTAACAAATCCTCCACAGTTAGGAATTATACTTCACAAACCATCCTAAATTATATCGGCACAATAACTTACCAAATAAATATTTGTAGTAGGATCCCAATACTAGATAATAGATGGAGTGCAAATGTAAAGCCAATTTAAACATCATCAAACTCTACACACACGGTCTTTCAAATGGATATAGAACAAATAATAACAGCCATGCAAAACCAATTAGTAAGAGTAAAACTTATATATAGTGACAATATATACACCATCACCGTTGGATCAATGACACATCTACGAAAGTTGGATTTCATATTCAAAATTTGCATAGTTGTCATTCATCCAAGGTTAACAGTGTATACACTGTCAGTGTAGGAAAAATTAATCCATTAGTTAATCTATCTCAATAGGGGCAGAAAAGTACTTGCACGGTATGGGTTGAAAGTCCTCAATTGTATGGACTGATATGATTTCAGATTGCAGAACATGTGGACCCATGTTACGACACCAAAAGTAGCAAGAGCCAGAGGGGTAGAAGATTGAATGCAGTTAGCTACGGCTATGCCAAGCAGAATTCCAACAGATTTGCTCACCATTCCCTGAGCTTCTCCCTTTGCTATTACCTACATCAATTATTCCATTAGAAGACTATTGCTCGTAGGATAACTAGCAAGCAGGTAGTCAACATATCATTGTAAATGAAATACTCAAAATCCATATGGTCCTAGAGAAGCTTCTTACTTCCCAAAACCTAAGCAAGCAAATTCTTGAATATAAGTCTTACCAAGAAAAGCTTACCTCAGCAAAATTTCTCTGAGCTGCAAAGCCAGCATAGAAACAGCTTCTTGTTGCAGCCTGTCAGTTCAAAGAGTTTCTTGTTTTAGCAAGCAACCATGTACTATATACGTTGCATTCAATAAGACATTTAAAAATAAGGCAGCACTTGTTGGATCCAACAGCTTCAAGTGGAATGCATATTCTAGCCTGAAGAAGTTTCCTACCCCATGCTCATTCTCATTTCATGGTTTGTCAATTTAAATCAAAAAGAAAATTCTCATTATACGTTAGTGGTTGGTCAATTTCATGTTTGATAAAAATATTATCATACATCAGTTTGGCATAAACATAAATGAATTTGATATGAACACCCACATTTACCGATAATAATGTTAAATGAATCACAACACACTAAAAACATAAATGAATTTGATATGAACACCCACATTTACCGATAATAATGTTAAATGAATCACAACACACTATTCTCAGCGTACAACAACTAGTAACATCTGTGGGCTTGCAGCAAAGTGAAGTGAGAAAAAGTCAGAGCATTTGAGGGCAAGTTAGAGGCATCCAGTTTTTTTCTTTCTAGTTAAAGTAGGAATCTACCTTAAGCCCCGGTGCAGACTATGTAGTCTAGGACTTAGTAATAATCAGCTTTCCTAAATCTAATTAATCATAACAAACACAGCAAAATGACAACAAAGTCGGAATGGCTGTTCCAGCCAGCATACTAAACGAGTAGAAAATGCTTACCAGGATAAAATATGCCATTGGCTACAAGAATACTTGAGCTCACCTGGATAAGTGCAGCTGCAGATCTTCCTGCTCCAGCAACAGCACCAATGGGAACAAAAAGATGTGCAAATGCAGGAGTCAATATCTCCAATCCAAAAGCTGCATTTTCCAAGAGGTCTGCAAACAACCTCCAGCCCTTCGGATTGACATCAAAATGCCTCCCATAATTTGAAAATAGTATCTTGCTGAGGTACCCAATTCCATCCTTGAGCACCCAATTCACAGCCGCTGCAGTTGGAATGGCTCCTTTACCCAATCCAACAGCATAAAGCAAGGCCTAGTATTTAAATTACAGCATAAGCTTTAAAAGTCCAGTCAAAGGCTTAAAAAAACCCATTTTGAGGGATAAAGTATATGTCCGAATTGTCATCCATGTATGGCAGGCTTCACATAATTTGACAGTCACGCACCGAATGAATATGCAATGACATACAAAATTTATAAGTCTGACAGGAAAGTTAGCAAAGTTGGTTCCTCAAATCTACTGTTAGTTCCTTAATTCTACTGTTAGTGTCAATTTAGCCTCTAATATTACAAAAGTGGTAAAGCCTCGAGTTTTCATTCCTTCGATACATTTAAGTCAAAACTTGATTAAGCCAGTATTCATGAACAACACTAATCAATGTGCTTAGAGGTATCTCTGTCATCTGTAGAAGGGAAGGAAATGTAGGTGCATAATTGCATACTCGTATTCCTCGTATAACCCAATAAAGCATGATGGACAGAAATCCAAAAAGTGGTTCAAAAACCCAAAAACATAAATGTCAGACTCTCACATGAAGGATCATTTTTCCACGCCTATAGTCTTTGCCAAAGAATGAACTTTTCTCCAATTGACAGATTATAGCACACTCAATGTGCACGTGCTCTCTCCAGCTATTACTGAATGCTCTATTAGCTTTTCGTCTAAGAGTCTTGTATTATCACAATTAAACTTTAGCATTCAATGTCCCACTTGTAACTACACCTAGTTTTGATTCTGTTCTTATTCATTTAGCTTTAGAGAACTACCATATCCTAACAAATATTCCAATACAAAATGCAACGCTATAGCAGCAAAGACAAAACGAAAACAAGATCACGAAAATGCAAGAAAAAGAGCCTTACTTGAGTGGCCAGAACCCCACTTATTTGGGCAGCAACACCTTGAACTCCTCTCCAAAGTGAATACTCCAAATAATCACTTGTAACACTCTCTGGGAACCCTTCTGGCAACAGCAAATTCGTCACCAAATCCTTGCACTGAACCCACAAATTTCCCATTGAAATCCTATCCCCTTTCTCCCACCAGCATCTCCAAAATGACCAAATTGTTTTAGGACCAATAAACTCATCCTTTGCATAATCTGGCACCAACCCAATTTTCTTCCCACCCCTGATTTCAAAAACTACTATATCTTCTCCTCCTTTTTCTTTCTCAGCTGTTTTTGCTTCTGCTAACGAGGCTAAAGAAAAGTAACAACTAATTGAAGCTGATGCAGATATCAAGAACAGAAACAATGTCCTTAAATTCAAGTTAGTAACAAAAATGTCATCTTGATTAGCTAAACTACGAGAAAAAAGGCAGAGGAATAATGGGTTTTTGTCAAAATTGAAAAAACTATTCCAATCATCATTATCTCCATTACCACCACGTCCCCCACCACTTCCGCCGCCTGAACTATTGTTGTTGTTGTAGGAGGAAGAGAAGATTTTGGGCAGGGGAAACGTGGGGTTTTGATGAGGTTTAGAGGGTTGGGGAGAGCGAGAGAAGAGGTGGAGAAAGAAGGGTTTAGTATGTGGTGGCTGAGAAGGGTTGAGAGAGGCAGAGAAGACAGGGAAGGCTTTGGTGGTGGTGATGGTGATGGTGACGGCGGTTGTCGTGGCGGACGGTGGTGGGGAGAGGCAGAAAGGGTTGCAGGCGCAGCCCATTTCCACGAGGCGTACGTTGATCAACTGTACTCTAGCCGCGGGGTTTTGAACTTGGAAAATGCCCAAGCCAAACCTACAAATATAACTCCCTTAGTTTTAGGGTAAAATTATTTACACCCCTGAGTTTTTGAAAAGTGGCATATATACCCCTTGAAAGGGGAAGGGTGAGGAAATGTGAAAATTACTGAATTACCAGCCGATTTCCAATTAAATTTGGAAAATTTAAATTGGTGAATTTAAATTCTGTTGATCATATATACTCCCTCCGTCCCACAAAATTCATTGTTTTTTCCACGAGGCGTGGTGATGGTAACCACAGTTGTGGTGGTGGACGGTGGTGGGAAGAGGCAAAAGGGTTGCAGGCGCAGCCCATTTCCACGAGGTGTACGCTGGTCAAGTATACTCTAGCCGCTGGCGTTTTGAACTTGGAAAATGCCCAAGCCAAACCTACAAATATAACTCCCTTAGTTTTAGGGTAAAATTATTTACACCCTTGAGTTTTTGAAAAGTGGCATATATACCCCTTGGAAGGGGAGTGGTAACGAAATGTGAGAATTACTGAATTACCAACCGATTTCCAATTAAATTTGGAAATTTGAAATTGGTGAATCTAAATTCTGTTGGTCATATATACCCCCTTTGTCCCACAAAATTCATCGCTTTTTCGGGAAATCAACTTAATAAGAATAAAGTTAAGAATGGATTGAATGATTTTGGAGGAGAAAGTGCAAGTAGGAGGTTTCGGATTCGAATCCTCCCATTCACTCGATTAAGCACCCAAAAAAATGCTTAATAAGAATAGCGGCTAAGATTGATAGACATATGTTTAATTGTCCCTTCTACCCTAGTTTTCTAGTTTGATTTAACTTTGGATATTAACACTCATAGTACATGTCGGGTCGATCATTTCTTGCATATATAGAAAAACTCGAGACTTCTCCCACATTGATCCACATGTTAGAATGTGGGAGAGGGACTATTGTGCAAATTAACCCTTTGCTAGTAATGCCCTTAGATATTTGACCGAACAATTCATTACTATTAAAGGGTCTTTTGACTTTTAATTACAACTTTGTTCTTCTAGAGATAACATCTCCTCAAAACAGTAGGTCACTATTAAGGGTTGTTATGACATTTTGGCTCCAACTCTTCTCCTTTGTTTCTCTTTGTTGTCGCTTTCTTCCTCTCTTCTCTCAGACGCAAAAAAAGAGCAAGTCATGTGCTCTTACAAACAGTCGCTTATGTCTTCTTCTTCCTTCAATGTCAAATCAAAGGAAACAAATCAAACCTCTTTCCTTTGATTTCTTCTTAGGGCATCCATAGCGCGGGTGTAATGGCCCTCCATTACACCGCTCCATGACACGGTCTTCCATTAGAGCCATGTCATGGAGATTACACGCATCATGGATATGATGCGTGTAATCCATTAGAAGGTGAGACTCATGATTAAATGTAAAATAATTCTAGCCACCAATGGTTACGTCCAATTTTAGCTTCAACGGTAAATTTGCCAGCACACAGCATATTTTAGCTTTCCAACGGTTATATCCAACGGTTAGATTTTAGCCTTCTATATAAACACACAATACTTTTTTTAAAACATATCTCACTATTCTACTCTATTATTTCTTTTACTCTCTCACACACTTTTACTCTCTCACTCATTTAATTCATTTTTTGTGATTATGGATGAAAATTTTAGTAGTTTTACAAATATGTTAAATGCTCCAAATATAGAAAATTCATCATCCTCACAAAATCAAAACCCCCAAAATTTTCCAAATTACCCATTTTCTGGTATTCCTACAAATGTGCAAAATTATGCATTTCCCCTAAATTTATCCACTTCCAATCATCCATCAAATTTTCAAAATCTGCCAAATTTTTCATATCCAATTCCCATGTATCCTCCACCTCCTTATTTTAATCCAAATATGGGAAATCACTACACATCAGGGTATTATAACTTTGGTATGGGTTATGGAGGTATTATAAGTTTCCAAATATTTGTTTAATTTCCTACATAATTATTTTTGAAAAAAAAAATATTATTTTTGAAAGATAGAAAAAGATATATTATTCAAACTTAAAAATTAATAAAATCATTTTTAGAAAATAAAAAATTTAAAATGTAAAAAATTTAATGAAAGTTAGTACTTTATTTTTTAAAAAATAACAAAATTATTTTTAAAATTTACTTTATTTATTTATGGGATATGAGTTATGCATTATTAAAATAAATATTTGATTCAATTGTGGACCCATGTTATTACACCTTATGGAGTGTAATCCATTGTGAGTGAAAGTGTAATAAAAGAGGAGAAAGTGGAATGCTGACGTGGCATGTGAATTACACTCCACAAGGTGTGTAATGGTGTGTAATAGCATTGTGGATGCTCTTACACACAATTTGTTTACCCCACATGACAATTGTACTTTGAATGAGTAAAATGGGGAACTTTTGGTTAGATTAGGTTTACTCCTTGGCTACACTATAGAAAGACAGATCGATGGTTGCTCTTTGAGAAGTGAGTTTTTTTTTCTTTTTTTCCCATAAATAGGACAGAATAAAAGAGGGGCTATACATCTCCTCTCCCCACCCCTATTGCCTTCTTAGCCAAAAAATACGAAGAAAAACTCACACTTTCGCATCATTTTCAGCCATTGATGAGTTTATTGTTGAGTTTTTCTAACTTTTTTTTGCCCAAAATTAACCTCCTAGCACAAATGTTTGCTTTTGTTATTATTGATTGTTTTGTGGGTTGGAAAGAATCAAGAAAATGGCACAGCAAAGTATCCCTTGAAATTATCAAATTCGGGTCCCGGACGGTCTTAGTGACCAATGTTTCGTTTTCAATTGATACGGGTTGCATATTTAACCCATGCCAAGTTTCAAGCCCATTTGAACCCACATGAGCCCAATTAAATTGCTGCGAATGTAAGCAAGGCCTTATGATATCTAGGAGAGTCAGTTGGACTAGGCTAATCTTGGATTAAGTTTGGACTGAGCATGAAATTCTGATTAAGAAATCGACTAAGCTAACGTGTTATCCAATTTAGTTGTTACCGCTTCAATTTCAGAAACTAAATTAAACAAATTAGCCTCTCAAATCAATGGTTTTCTTTAAATAGTAGTAGTAGGTTTTTAGAAAATTTTGTGAAAAATTCCCTAAACTTACTTTTAGTCATATTTTTTATCTCATATATATTACATTGTAGAAGTGCAATAAAATTATTTTCTAAATTATAGATTTTGCAATAATTTGGGGCCAAAAAAGGGATTTTTAGCCTGTAGTATATTCAACCGTCTCATTTGTCAAAAAATAATTCCTTAAATATAAAATGTCCCCTTGTAATTAGAAGTGAATAGCAAGTCACTCCCTGTATTCATGAAATACACAAAGTATCCCCTAAAGGCTAACATTAGAAGTGAATAGCAAGTCACGCATTAATTTTAACTTTCTGTCCATGCAATCAACAAAATGACCATTATGCCATCGAATATTTTATGTCTTAGCATAGTCTTACTCTATCATAATTATTCTGAAAGGGGAAATAAAAGATGGCCCAAGTCATCCCAGCTGCTCCCTAAATAGCATTAGGGGAGGGACAGCAGTGGGTGTGAGTGCTCGACCCCATGGTTGATGACGATTAATGGGCAATCCGTTAGAGTTTGGTCTTGACGAGGAGTTACAATCACATAACTTAAATAGAATTTAATAAGAGAATTATAAAAACTTGATACTTTATATGTATATACAGATAGACATATATATATATATATTGTAAATATGAGGAGAATTCTAACAATCAACCAATCCAAATTAAACTAAGTGAAGTTCTTATCATAAAATCCACATGCAAACTGTTCGTGATTGACGTCTCATGCCCCTACCTAAAAGGACTTGCCTTTTGATCAATTAGACTGTGAAACACGAAGCAAAAATAAGCCTTAGGCAGCTTTAAGCAAATTAATAGAAAGCACAAACAAATAACAAAAACTAATTTTTTGAAGCCTTAGTTTTGTATATTGTTGAGGGATTAATACCCCTATAAAACTTGCATATTCTCTTTAATTTGTGTTTAATTCGTATATATATATATATATCTTGTAGACTATTATTTGTCATGTTACATTGGCACAAAAATCACACGCACAACAGAAGTAATTCTAACGCATATAAAATATGTGGAAAGAGGAGAAGAATAATCACGCAAACAAACACTTAAAATTTATTAACTTAAAACTCAATAATAATAATAATATCAAGTCGTAGCTTTTGACTTACGGCAACTCACAACTCTCAAAGTAGAGGCTTTCCCTCTATTTCATAACTCGATTCAACTCAACTCAACTCTTCAAGTGATAATCTATTACTCTAATAGTATTTATAGATTGTTAAATTTCCTAAATAAATACAATTGTAAATAAAAAATTGACTTGAGATTTTTCAATCTAATATAGAAACAAACAGGACAACAAAACAAGAAAGTAAAACAATTAGGAAATAAACAAATAAAATGGCTTGGTTTAAATTCCATCATGTTTTTTGTACAGCTTCTTATTGAAAAATATGGAATAGTTGTTTGAATTTTCTTTTGGAAGACTGTTAAATTTACCTTTCATAAAATGTTGAGTTTCTTTATGCCTCTACCCAAGTTTAAAATTCTACTTAGTGTATTGATTTAACATAATGTGTATTGATTTTAGTTTGATAAAAGCTAATTATGTTTTGTTGAATTATTTAGATTAGCACATAGAAGGTACGCGATGGATAATCTGAACATGAAATAAGAGAATATGGTAATGAAAGTTAAAAACAGCAGGTTTACTGGATAGGGTTTGGTAAAAAATTTAACAATGCAGGTTAAGGTTTAAAAAGAAAGATTTTTTTAGGGTATTTGATTAGCTGCCATCTGTATACTAAGCAAGTTGGATCCTGGTGAGAACTTGGTGATTCAGATCTGGATTCGAATTTAGTTCTAGATACCCACTAATTTCACTTTTCTTTTGCAATTACTAAAAATAAATTTATATCACACCTCTTGGCTGTGCATGCATTCATTCCTTAATTTTATCTACACGTTATATATGTACACAAAAATATCAAAAATTCGTTTCTTATATCTATTAAAATCTTTAGTCCTATGCGGGCCCTTGAATCATAATAGTATGATCCACATCTAGTCTATTCATTAAATTGCTTAAATTAATTTAAAATCACGATTAACCAAAGTTTCTTCACATTTCTCTACAAAGTCTTCCAATAGTTTTTTTTTTTCAATCTGATGTGGGGTAAGTCTGATTTTGAAAAAACACCACCATTATGACTCATGGCGGAGCCAGAAAAAAATCTTAGTGGGGGCAAAAATAACACTAAAATTTTTTATCTACTCTTTTTCTAATTTTTTAAGCCAAAAAAAAAATTCACCAACAAGTACGAATGATATGTATATTCCATTAAAAACATAAAAAGACAAACTCAAAATTATTAATGTAATAATAATTTTATTTCGAAAACAAACTAAACTATTTACAATTGTTTAGGACGAGTTTTTATATTTTAATAACGGTTTACATATTGGGGAGTGGGGACAACCGAGAGCTAGAGGAGGAAAGGGAAATTGGGGAGTGGGAACAAAGGAAGTAAATGATTAATGATGATTGGATGAAGTGATAAAAAGAAAGAGTAGTTAGTTGGGTGTGGAAGAAGAGGAGCCATGGGTTGTGAAGTGAAATGGGGACAAGAGGAGTAAATGGAACTTGGGGAGTGGGGACCAAAAGTAATGACCAATATAATTGGTACTTGGCCCTATTGGGGGGAAAATGAGGACCAGAGGAGGAAAGTGAATGATATAAATTTTGTGACCCTTCTTTCACATTTTTTCTAAAAAAAATTCTGGAGGCACCGTTAAAATTATGTCAAAATTATAGAAGTATTATAGGAATCCCCAGTGCCCCCTTTAAATCCGCCCCTGATTATGAGAATGCACACACAATAGAACAATTACAATTACGTCAGTCCATTGAAATATGATAATGTAACAAGCGAATATTTGCAATAGGAAACGAATCCTAATTTTAGAATGACTGATCCTTTTAATCCAGTTCATATAATGTGTTTTAGGAGCCACATGGAATGTATCTCAATACCGTAGTTGTCTGATGTAATTGACTTGAACGTAGACCTCAAATGCAGCTGTTGATAACTTTTTGTGACGTGGGGAGAAGAAAATGGGTACAAAGATTTGCTCGAGAAAGTAATGAAAATGCCTTTCTCATGAAGAAAAGCTGGTGAATTGCCTGTATAAACTACCCAGTAAAGCAATACTTGAGAGAGACAAGCATGTTGCTGCATTAGTGGATTAACGTTGTTTTCACCTGCTACTATTATAGTGCTTAATATAAAGGATAGGATACTTGTGACAGAACATCACTTCTACGTGACCTAATTAGCACCTAAATGTTATCCACTTGTTTGCATCATCTTGCAAGCCAGCAAGTGGATAATGACATCAAGTGAAATTGACAGGCGACATGATTGATAAGGCCGTATAGGGGTACCCTATCATTGGTAAACCTGATGGTGGAATGTAATCAGAAAAACCTATTTCGTGTTTTCTGAGGAATAAGCAAGATGTTCATATAGAACCAAGGTGAGTCTTGAGATCCTGCTTGAGCTGTAAATAAAGGTTCAAATCTCACTTACAGAAAAAAAAAAATTCAAGAATTGTGTCATGGCACTCCCTTGATCTAGTGAGATCTATGTATTTATTAGTCCCTAATACAAAATCTCTTTAGACTCTCCTTCCCCAGTAATTTAAAATAGATAGGTTATACAATAGTTATCGTCTCTGAAAAAAAAAAAAGGTGAAATGTTCATATGGAAGCCTAGAAATCTGATTCACTTTAGCAATGAAAGGAAATGCCCGGGTTTAGCTCTTATAGTAGCTAGACAGAATGGTTGGCAGAGTATAGTCATACAATCAGATTGACTGCAAGGTGGTGATTGAGAAGATCAAATTGGAAAATATGGATGATCCTTTGGCCAATGCTGCATTATTTGACATACTGAGCCTTAGCAATGACTTGTGTAATTGTTCCTTCTCCTTCATCAAAAGGGAAGGAATTTTTGTGGCGCATCACTCGGCAAAATTTGCCTTAAACTTTAGTTGCTGATATTGCTTGGAGACAATCTTTTCCAAGTTGGCTGAATAGATTAGCCAAAAATGAAGGAGCTGCAGTTGCTCCAGTGATGTAAATGTGTTGTTATTAATGAAAGCTCTGCCATCGTTCATATGGGATGCACCAGTCAGCTGAGAATGAGAACTTAAAGGTCAATAGTAAGGCTGAAACATGATTAACCAGTTGACGGGCATCTGGACTGTGCAGCAGAAACAAGAGCTTGAATGATATCACAAGCTATAAATACTGTTCTAGTTTGGCAATTGGCATTACCACTGAAGATTTGTACAACAGCTACCAGCCTACCACCTCCAGCATTTAATTCACCTTTGTCAAAACACTCAGCAGGTTTGGATAGGGATTGATAGCGTAAATTACAACATTCTGGTATCATTCAAGGGTCCAGAGACAGGTCAAATTTGCTCCACTATTTTTGTCAAATTGACATTGCAGTGTACTTTCTATCTGGTGGAGTATGTGTAAAATATGGAAGAAACAGATGCTACTTTCAGGACATAATGGCCAGGACGAAACCAACATCCCACCAAGGACTAAAAGTGAGTACAGAAGGTTCTCAGCATCCCCCAACTTCTCAATTGGTTAATAACATATACAATATACTTGCATGGCTGGTATGGCTATATATGGACACAACAGAAATATCTTTCCTGAGAGAATTGTCAATAGATAACTCTGGACCATTTCTCAAGTGCTTCCCAAAGTTTCTACAAGTTATTTATATCATACATATACATCGATCTAATCGCTCCAATTGCTAAAGCCATGCAACTGAAACATGGTTCACAGGTACATCTACTGGAGTAAAATATATTACAGCTAAATCGAACACACTCCGTTCTATTAAGAGCTGTATTTTGTATGATTCAGGAAAAGGACATCCCTGGAACAAGTCAAGAAATTGACAACCGACCTTTATGCCCCAAAGATTTCCATGATGATTCAAGCTGCAGTAAATGTAATTTTTCAACAAATGGTTCTAAAACTTCTGACTCTTCTTCTGGGGCAAAGACCATACAAATGCTAAGCTCCCGAACTGCCTCCTCATATTCCCTAGTATACAACAGATCATAAGATAATAGTTAGTGTAATCATGCCAAGGCAACAAATAGCTAAAATCAGAAGTCCAGATTAACTTGTCTTACCTACTATAGTACAACATCATGCCATAGTCTCTCCTCAATGCCCAATTGTGGGGCTGCAATATTAGCAATCTTTGCGAAGCCATGATAGCCAGCCTAAAAGGTTTTCAAGGCGCCATGTTATTATCATATGCACAGTAATTATAATATACAACCTAAGAGCAAAGTCAGGTTCTTCCTCCAAATATCAATTTTAGAAGCAATACCAATCATTGACAGATTAAACATATGCTATGCATTCGTAGAGCAAGAATCTAGATCAACAAACATGCTAAAAATAGAAATCAGCAGGACAACTATGTTTAACAGATACTAAAAGTAGATTGCTGTGGTTAAGCAGTTCCCAGAACACGGAATAGGAAACAAAAGGAATTGCATTTATCACAAGAGTCAAATGTTACATGCATTTGATTTGCAATTTCTTTTCCTTCTTGGATTTTGTCTAGAGGATTTGCATGTAGCACTTGACTATTGCCATAAATGTACACAAAAACCAAGGAGGAAAAAAATCTCAAGTCAAATATGAAGCCTGCATGAAGTGAAAAATTGATTGAATAGCCAACTGAAAAGTAAACATATAAAAGCACATCAAAAGCATAGTTTTATTGAATAATTCAGGTCAAGATTAGACTCTAACCAAAAGATCTTAATGCATCCACTGCTTAGATATGCAGAATGTCATAAAGGCCTCTCCCCATTTGTTTTTGCAGAAGTTGCAGGAGCTCAACTAGCTACAACTGGAATACAGATTTCAGCCCTAATTGTGCAAGGCATGATATTCCTAATGCTATATCTATCATGATCTTACAGAAACAAAAACTACAGACATATTCAGATATATTGAAGAGATAACGATACTAGCTGCTAAAACAACACAAGTGACATCAATAATTTCAATAATAAATTAGATGTGGGGCCAATGATTAGGTAGAATTACCTCTTTTCCCAATAAAATTCCTGTTATTCAAATACGTATTAAAAATCTCAGATTGCCCAATAAACTCCTACAAGCTCACTTTTATGCCACTCTGTTATTTCAGCTGAAAATTGTCAAATGGCAAGCACATGATAGGTTTCAGGGACGTATCTGCTTACCCATGCAAAGTTAATTAAGAAAAAGCGAAAAGAAAAACTCAAATCACCAGAGATTTTTGTTAACCTATCACTCCGCCAATATCATGAAGTCTAGTCAACAAATCCCTAAACACCATCATGATTCGTTGAGCCTCTACTTCCCTCTTGCCTTAATACCCTATAACGTCCCTTCTTGTCCTGTTGTTTAGGTGATGAATGTGGGATGGTAGGAAGGTGGCTGCTGAGAAGTATGCAACTACTGATGAACTGCTAGATCTCTAGATACGGCAAAGAAAAGAAGAAAGCGGGTTTTTTGGGTTGTCAATGAGTGGACAAAGATACATGTGAAAGACCCACAATATGACTAGCTGTGTCAACTTTCTATTGAAACTAGCTCCCAACATGGACCTTAACTGTAAAGTTTACACTTTTTAAGGGTTCAGTTAATCTATCTTAGACCCTCAAGAATGCAACAGTTACGCAGCTCCCTGAATATAAAGGTTGCTAAAAGTTAGTAAAATAGTCCTCTAATTAATTAAATTAGTCTAGAAAATTACCAAAAAACCATATAAAACAGCACAACAGTCTTGATACTACCTTCTTCCTATATGGGCAAGTGAATAAAAATTACTCATATCAAACAGACCTTCATCAAAGACCGTCAGTGTCTAGAAAGATGCCAACATTCCTACCTAAGGAAAAAAGGAAGCCCTTAATACCACAAGCAATTTTCTTGATAAAAAAAGGTTCTTATTCTACCAGTGCCATTAGTTCTCCTATTATTCATGGTCGAAGTTGTCAGGCAGCTTCCAAAAGTAAGGAAATGAAATGAGAGCAGCAAGAGATGGATTGAAGCAATTCAATAGCAATATACAAGACTCGACAAACATTGGCTGCCATTTATGTCATAAACTATGCTAGAATACCAAATTGAAGTGAAGAAGCCAGAAGATCCATTCAAAAAATTTATTTTTCAAAAGCAGAATGATGCACTTAAAGTTGGTTATCATAAGATACACAAAATGGTTTATTGCATGCTTGAAGGAATCTTTCTACCACAAGTTCAGGAATCCACCTCAAACTGTTAGGACACATCTCCCAATTACTCTTGATGGAAAACATGTTAGCACTGAAAATCCAAAGCCTCACCTTATCATACTAATTGTGTAAAATTACTGTAGTGAACCATTATGGACTAGCACAACAATGCCCCAGCAACATGACATAGTGTCGCAAGGAATGGAGTATAAGACAGTACCTTAGATCTTGTGGACGCAACAAAGGACGATTTGAACTATCAATATTGTTAAATTTCTCATCAGGATTGTCAGCAGGCCTAAGTGGAGAAGTCAGCATCAATCCATGATTTGTTCTTGAAGCTCGTTTCCAGTAAAGCCTCTGAAATATATTTCAGCCCTTGTTACTCTTTACATTATTGGGAGTCAGGAGAAGAAAGTAATAAATTTTAGGAATCTCAGAATGGAGATATGAAAATTTTACACAAGCTAGCTCATTCTATGTAACATAAACCTACAGGTGGGGATAGAGCTTACAATCAAATTGGCCAAAGCAATCCCAATTATATCTCGGTTAGTTGCAATTTCAAGCCCTGAAAGGGAGTTGCTGTTTATGTCTGAGGCCTTTGACCTTGGGTCATTAACGCACTTTCCATTAACAACCCCAAACAAGCTGTGTCCAGAGGTTACTCTGAATAGCTCCTACAAAATGGGCAAGGGTTGATGTAACAAAGTCTGATGAGTTTGAAGAATACATGGCTAACTTACCAATGCAATATGGAATCATTAAAAGAATACATGACATTCCAAACTTGCCCAGTAAAACTAGAGTTTCAAAACTAACATACCTCAGGGTTCCCAGTTGGAGGCCATATCAAAAATTCTTCCCCAACTCGAGATCCCACAATGGTCAGTTTAAGTCTACGACAAACCTCAATGTAAATGACGCTAAGCAAAATTGCTGTCAAAAAAGGTAATTACAGTATCAGTCAAATAGGTGTTTGAGGAAAAGGAGACAAGAAAGAGGATTCATGTGCTTCAGATTCCAAAAATCCAACAAAAATGTTATAACATAGCAGTATAAAGGTATACATACCACTACAGCATCCAGAACTTAATACTGTGTGCAAGTATGCACACTTTGAATCTATCAGTACAGGTGACCTCTTGAAGCCCCTTGACTTGAATAGTACTGTGTTTACAGCCTCCAAAACTTCAACCAAATGACATCCAATTTCTCTTTCAACTAGTTCTGCCTCCACTTCCTTTGCAATAGCATCCAACTCAGCTAGCCACTGACTTATGCTCTTTCCAGCAAGAGGCAAAGCCTCCACGCAATCCCAATCTTCCACATCATGCAGTGGTAAAGTTTCTCTCCTTTCCTTTTGGAGGGACTGTGCATCCATCTCCCGGTTGAATGACATAAAAGCCTCATCTTCAGCAGCGACATAAAGCAAAGCCTACTTGAATCAATTAAGTGAGACAATAAATGTAAGAGTCATTGCTACACACAAAAAATAGAAATTACAAGACAAAAACGAAACACTAGCACCTATACTCCATATATAAAAGTGAGGAATACATGGAGTAGACCTCTCCTAAACTATATTAGTATTTACACTACTCACAAACGTAACAACTGGCCACTGGATAGGGGCACCTAACCAGGAATTGAATACGCCAAAACTTCACAATGCAAAAATAAAAGTTAGTCCTCCACTTGCTTGCAACAGATCAAAAGGTTTAGCGAAGATGCAAAATTGAAATATAGTCCACTAAACCTAAATAACAAACAAAAAGATAAATGCGGGGGGAGATTGTAAAGTACCTTTGCAAGGGAGATATCTTTGTCCTTGGACTGGAAAGATATCTCCTGGGTAAACTTTTCCCTAGCAGTCTTAAGCACCTGGTATGAGGTAATAGCATCAAATGGTCAATCAAATATCTAAAGCTCAAAAGATCCCAAATTTCAATCTTTTAGAGAAAAAATGGAATAATCAAATTACAATAACCCACATATCAAAATTAACCTTTTTACCCAAAATCGATATGATATAAATTGCAGATGCTAATAAATGCAAAATCCAAATGCAACATCATAGATTTCACGAAGTGATGGTCTAAACCAAGGCTCAAAAACATAAGGAGCAAGATTCTTGAATAAAACCAAGACGTTATCATGAAAGATTAATCCAACCTCCTGATAGAAATTAGCTCTAGACGAGTTTTGATTATCTGCCAAAGCAGAAGAAGCCAGAGGTGAAATGCTCAACCTCCTCTTCTTGGGTGCCTTTGCAGTTGTTGTAGCAGTCAATTGATTCCTCTTCCCTTTTTCATTTCCAATCCAACATGCACCACCATGACCATCAAAATCACACCTGATGATCGTAAAGAAAAAAAGGCCTATTGGGGATTGCCTAGTAGCAGTAGCATTACTAGCATAAACGCTTCTTCTACCCACTAACAACAACTTTACATAAACAATCACAACAACATAGAAAACTGCAGTAATATCCATCAAACCCCTTATCCACACCAATAACAAATTAATCACTTTTCATCAAAATTAAACAAATCCCATTTCATTTCTTGAACTAAAAACATCATTTACCTGCTAAAAATCCCCAAAGAAGCCATAGCTGTTGAAGATGCATTGACAGCAGTAGCCTTCATCATCTGTTGATTAGCCAACCCAGGTAATGACACACACATCATTTTTCTTGCTTCCTTGAAACAAAATCCCAATAAAGTTCAAAACTTTTCAGGAAAAGAGAGAGAGAGAGAGAGGGAAAAAAAGTGAAAAAAAAGGGAAGAAAAGGAGTTTATCAAAATGTGCTCTCTTTTTAGACAAATAAAGCAGAAGAGCTGCTGGAATTGAAAAAAGGAGAAGAGGGTTTAATGGAGGGATTAAAAGAAGCCATTTTGGTAACTGAAATTGAACTGCCAGTAGACAAGATAGCAGCTGATGACGGTGAACTTAAGTATCTGGAAAAGCAAGTAGTACTAGATTTATAGTGGAAGTTGACAATACTGCTACGGCTAGTACTTGTCCTCCCCCAAGAATTCCCAAGATCCATAGCACTGGAACAAAACTTAATTCAAACACAGCCAAAATAGTACTCAAATATATACCACCACCCTTTACTCCCTCAACAAATTACCATAAAAACAAAAGAAGAAGAGGGAGTCATGGGTTGATATTAATTGGTAAAGATTGAGCCTTTACTCAATGCGTGAAACCAGCTAGTTGGGATTATACTGATGGGTTCCTTCTGCTTTCCTTTTATGGTGGCTCTCAATAATATTGAAGCATATGATGATGATGATGATGATGATGTGGCTGGTTTCGAAGGAAGGTGACAAAATAAAGGGAACGAGAGCGGCAATGTGACTTTAGCCATCAAAAAGATGGCTGTATATGCATCCAAGATCTTTGTCAATATTGGTGCAATGGCCAACTGATGCATTAAATAGATGGAAGGGAGGAGGGACTGGAGGAGGGACTGGAGGAGGGACTTGGCAGGTCAAACAAATTATAAAGGATAAGGGGTAATTTCAGAAACTTCCCCAGGTTTCTAATAATTTTGCTGAGTTTTCCTGTATACATATCTTCCTTATTATTTAAAATAATAATTTTATGCTTAAATAGTTTAATGAAATTCTCTTATTTGGTATACTTATACTTAGAATGAGTTTTAAAATTATTTTTTTATTCTTTTTCCTTCTTATTCCTTTTTTAAAATTTTTTGCCAATAAAATTGTAAAACTACCACTATTGCCTCTAGATTTCTAATATAATCAAATGTCGAATTAGTGATTTTTTTGACGAATTAATTTATATGTATCCAATGTTTTTGCTGATTTTTTTTCTATTTTTTGGTATTAAAATTAACAATAAATGAAAAAGAAATAGCCCAAAACTACTACTAAATTATGATAATTTCACTACTCCAAAAATTTATAAATTCTAAATGAATTATTTCAATATTTTTTTTCTATCTTATAAATCTAAATCTATAATAAAATACTATCAAAAATATCATATTATAGTAATAAAATTATTATTATTATAGTTGTTTATCAAATAGTAGATGTGGACATGAAAAATTTGGCACCTTTTTCTTATTATTATAGTAAATAATCTTATAATTGTATAGGGAAATAAATTAAAACTTATTCCACAAGGACCTTTTTGAGTATTCATTTAAAAAATTGTCCAAGTCAATATTATTTTAAGGTTTTATTACTTAAATTATCAAATCAAGGGAGGTAAATGTAATTTTTCAAATCTTAGGGAAGCTCAGTGAAATTTTCAGAAATTTCAGGAGAGATTTCTAAAATTATCCCAAAGGATAATGACATTTTACTCCCTCAGGTTTTGTTTAAAGTCTTCATACCCCTCTACAAAATTTTGAAATCGGTTTGTTTGGATAGAGTATTATTTGGAATAATTATTGTAGCACTTTTTGTGATGTGATGCATGTGAGATAAAAATGTGATTGGGAATATAAAAAGGTGGGTTGAAAAATGTGTTTATGATGCAAGTGAAATATTATTTGGGATAAGTTTACAATCCAAACAAACCCGTGCTGACATGAGGGACGTTTTTGGTGCTTGTGAGTAAAGGAATTTGATAAGATTCCGACTGCTGACTAAACTTTGGGGGTTCATACTAGCCAGTTTATATGGTAGAGGGACGTTTTCCAAAAGTTCGTCTGGATTCATTTTTCTTTGCCTTTTATTTTCAGTTTTATTGAATTGCTTTCCAAGTTCTCTTTGTTCTTTTCTTCCATTCCAGGGGAGATTTGGGTGTGAACGTCATGTTAGAACAACGGTGGGTGCTTGTTTTAACTGCATCACTAATGTACCCACAAAATTGTAGGTGATGGTGTTTTAAAATTAGTGTCTTTAATTCTATTTTCTAGTAGTGATTCTGACATACTCAGAATATGTACGTTATCACAGGAGTCACTGGCTAACAAAAAAAGAAAAGAAAAGAAAGAAGACAGTCCATAGTAAATGGTAGTGAATTTCTTAGCTAACAAGTGAAAATGGATGCCACTTATGCAAAAAGGGAATTTCAAATTTGAGATTGGACTACGTGACATACATCTAGATCTGCTCGTATATATATTTATAGTGTATAAAAAAATTACTTGTAGTAAATATACATAACTTGAGGGGTACTTTTAAAAGATAAAAAAGTGACAATTAATCTAGATCTGCTCGTATATATATGATTGTGTATAAAAGCATACAAATTTGAGGGGTACTTTTGAGAGATAAAAAAGTGCCAATTAATCATAGCCACCTTTGGGCTTCATGCTTGTAAGGAGCATATACTAAAAGATAGTAAACGATAAGATGCATGGGAAATGCTCTCCCAAGTCCCAAGTCCTTGGCTCATAGGTTTTAGCCAAAAACATTAAAGAACGGCAAATCGTTTTATTTGTATTATAATCATTAGGGATAAGGTGAGAATTGAGACGTGACAGAAGGATTGCAATTATATAACTGCATTAACACATCAATGGTGTAATCAACGGCTACATAAGATATAAGTAATAGTATCTAATAGATAAGATCATATAGGACTCATATTTTCTAAGTTTCTTCTATAATAATATCTTTAATTTCCTTTTTTTTTTGGGTTCTTAAAATCTTAGCCAAAAGCCAGGGAGGACAATGAATTTGGATTCAAATGCTAGTAACATATGATTTGTAGAGTTCTGCCCACCAATTTTAATGAAACTTAAAATGAGTAGATGACATGCACGTAACTAACATTAGTAAGCACAATTTACTTGTTTATGAGGATAGTTAGAAGTATGGTGGAAAATGGAAATGTAGTGGAAAGATAATTTAGGCATACTTATCAATTAAGCGCTCTCCCATCAAGAAAGGAACGGAGTTTGGGGAATATACCATGCTGATGATGATAGTTTTTGGACAGGGTTAAGTTTGTGGAGTGGGGGCAACAAATATTTGCGTGCCGCGCCTGGCCTCGTGCCCTGAGCGTGCATCAGGTGCGTTGCCCCAGGCTGCCTTTCGTTCCGTTCATTGTACCATGCTTCTGTAGATTAGACGGGGCCCGTTTTTCACAATTAATAAAGGCGATAATTTCAGAAACCTCTCCTAAGGTTTCTAATAATTTCACTAGCCTCCACTAAATTTTACGGAATTATACAAACCTCCCCTGAGGTTAAGTTTTGATACCTCATTGAGGTTAAGTTTTAATAACAAAATTAGTCCAATTAGAAAAAGTAACATTAAAAAAGTACTTTGAGGAGAGAGATGAAATTTTTTTTCCATAAATACCCCTTATGTATGTATATAAGTTGTATTAATAAAAGAACAAAAATAATTAAAATTTAAAAACAACTAATACACACATGTTACCAATCAAAAAGTGCATATTTAATAAATTAAACAATACAAATAAGTAACAAAACTACACTAATAATCACAAGATTTAACAAAATAGACTAGTAATCTCTTTTAACATGATATTTACTATGATTTTTGTGATTTTGAATAGAAATTTTTTTGAAATTTGCCTTTCTTTTCCCTCCATTCTCCTTTACTAATATCAAATGATTAAGTAATTAGAGCATTCATTAACTATTAGTAACTAATTAATGAAAATAACTGTTCAAAATTTCTTTAATGATGAGCGATGACTTGTATTTACAAAATAACATCAATTGATATATCTAATGAAGGAAGGAGGGAAAAGACAGGCAAAATTCAAAAATTTTTTCTATTATAAGAATCATAGTAAATATCATGTTGAAAGAGATAATTATTCTGTTTTGTTGAATCTTGTGATCATTAGTGTAGTTTTTTTGCTTATTTGTATTATCTAATTTATTAAATATGAACTTTTTGAATGGTGAAATATGTGTATTAATTGTTTCTAATTTTTAATTATTTTTATTCTTTTACTAATACAATTTATATACGTGCATAAGGGTATTTATGGAATAAAAGTTTCATCTCTCTTTTTAAAATACTTTTTTAATGTTTCTTTTTCTAATTGGACTAATTTTGTTATCAAACCTTAAGATCAGGGGAGGTTTGTGTAATTTTGCTAACTTCAGTGGAAGCTAGTGAAATTATCAGAAATCTTAGGAGAGGTTTTTGAAATTATCCTTTAATAAAATGAACTAATGAAAGTGTACTCGAGTACATATGTTTCGGCTATCACCAAAGACTTTAAGTCTTGATGAAGTGGAAGGTCAAGTGTTAGAAACCTTACCTCCCATCACTTACCATATTATGTGGTTTTCTCAAATCTATATGGGTGCACTACGCACCCATTTCATACGATAGTGGTTCAATCCCTATTGGTTCTCCTGTAGGTCCAATTGGATCTCTCCCGTTAGATTAAATTAAAGTAGAAGTAGGAGTAGGAGTAAATAATTGACGAATGATAAAAAAAAAATACATATGTTTCCGAAAAGGGATAGGTTGTGTGGTACAAGGATGGGAGTATAAATACCAAATTAATGTCATATAAATACACAGCCAACTTTTTATATAAATACACATTTACATAACATTAGTGTCAAACTAATTAATAGGTAATACTAGTTTTACAAAATGGTTGAAAATAATTTAAATTTTAAGATATAGTATTTAATAATACTATTATATAAAAGATTATGTAAAATCTTCACAACTACATGCAATTCAGTGATTTTGACTTGTTTCTTGAATTCGAAAGCATATTACAATTTGGTAGAATTTAATGCAACTCTTGTAATTTGAAAAGATGAGGGCTTGTAATGTGATCAAGGTAATATTTATAATAAACAATTTTGAATAGACTTTTTTTTTTAATTCTAAAGTGGCGAGGATGTGATAAAGTTCTTTTAAATTTGAACTGTTGTGGGTTGTGCAGAATTTTTTGTAATTTCGAGACGTAAGCAATAACTCTACACTAAATTTTAGTGAGTTAAATACCAAACAAGCTTCTAGAAGTTCTTAATTGGTGCATAGCGTATAGTATAGATTATAGAAGTATGAATATAGATACGGTCCAAATCTGGGGTAATACTTAAAATTGGACACTTAAAGGAAAAAGCCATGTCCCTCTAGCCTTTATATAAGTGTCAAGTTGTTCAAATTCAGAATACATTAGATTCGACACTTCAAGTTTTTTAATTGAAAAAGTTAATTTATTATTATTATCATTATACTAGACAACCACCAAGACAATAATAATACAAACACATGAAATATGGACCTAAACTCCAATTTTTTTTTTTATTTTAGTATATTCGTCTTAGTCTATAATTCACTTATCTTCATAAACAGTTTGTTCTTATCATCATACAATTTGATATTGGGGCATGCTTAGTCTTGTGACAACATGATGGAAACATACCAACACATGTCCAAATAAGTATATCAAAAATTGATTAATCATATCAAATATTTAAATGGCATTATTATGATTTGTTTGGTGACACATAAAAGTGTTAAAAAAAAACGAAGAATGATTTGTTTATGTGACAACAGGAGTCAGCCTATAAAGATAAAGCCTATATCTCTGCTGATTTCAAGGAATCCTTATGTTCTCCATTAATCTATCAAGTTGGACAATTCTATGTCTTTCACCTTTTAGAAGGTTGATTTCATGGATCCCATCTGTGAATATGCCAACTGCCAAACACCAGTGGCCATGGATCCAGGTGAAGCTACCGCGGCTGCAGTTCTGATCCATATCCGGCTTTAGTTCTGATCTATATCCAGCTTTCTTGAGCTTTATTGCTTTGTACTTTCTTTATGTCATTTCTTTTTCTATCTTGAGGGAATAAAACTGGATTAGAAGAATATATTCCGGTCGGACTAGTGCAATTACCCCAGATTAGCTTAGTTCAGGCTCAGATTGGAGTTTACATAAGCTCAAGTCTAATCTAATACAATTTCCTTTAGGCTTGAATACTTGATTTCATTTATTTTTTTGTGGGAAATACTTTTTCTTTTAAATTTTTGTTTTCAATTTATCCCCTATAGTTTCACACAATATCACATGATTTTTCTAATGTTTTAAAATATCCACTTTATTCTCTATAGTTTCATATAAAGTAAAATTTTGATAAAAATATTGTCTTCGTAATGTTGTTAGTTAAAATCTAGTATTGCCTTTATTCAAGCACTAAAGTAAACAACGATTTTACCACCTTGCATAAAATCATTAGGAGATTATGTAGATTGATTTACTGGCTAAAGGTTGAACTCCTAAGATTTAGAGGTCCTGAATTAAAATCCCCCTTTCCCCTCCGCATTTTTTTACATCCCACCATTTCCTACTAGAAAAATAATTTTGAAAAAAGCGATAGTGTGGATAAATACAAAAATCAAGGGGAATAAAGTAAATATTTATGTAAATCATAAAAGATTTAAGTGGATACTATAATTGTGTCACATGCAATTTTGAAGCACATCTAATTCAATCGTAATAACTAGTGGTTCTTTTCATCCATTTTCTACTTTACATAAAATTTTAAAGGGTCTTGTGACAATTTGTAAAAGTATAGGGAGTTATATGTAATTTGCTCTTTTGTTTCCACACTTTAGCTTGTAAAGTTGTAGAAGTAGAGTAGCACACCAGTCACATTGTTGAAACAATTTTAGAAATGGTTTATTAGATTTACTGTCCCTTCCTGTTATAGGGCAACAGAACTTAAAAAACCATGACCAATGATTTGATTAAGTTAAATGGTTAATAGGTTCAAGAGGAAAGGTATAATGGATGCCAAGAAAGAGGAAGGGCTGTGACCAGCCCTCCTTGTGTGTCCTATGGAAACAGCAATTTAACATTAATTTGCCAATTCGATGGGTTAAATGAGAGCTTGACACAAATGAAATATCCGCCAAAGAGAAGCAATCCAAATGAAATACTGAAAATAGCCCAGAAGAAACCCTATCCCTTCACGACAGGCTCACACGCTCTCCAAGAAGTCAATAAAGGTCGCATAGACCACCCATGCTTGTCCGACGAAGGGCTTGCGAATCTCCAAGTAGAGAAACAAATATCTCCGTATCCCTCAATAAAAAGGCTCGACCAATCTACAATGCAAGATTGAAAATGGGAGCTTAAAAATGAATGAATAGAGCATATTAGTTTGCATGCTTCTTTCCTCGTGACCTAGAAAACTTACTAGAACCTTGAGAAATTACATAAAGGGATAAAGAGCACATTATGAGTTATGATTTAGTGTGTTTAATTTATTGAATTGTTAAGTATTAAATTTAATACACTTGAATATATATCACATTTAGTGATAAGTGAATATCTTATTACTTATTTGGGAGCAAGTTTTACTTAAAAAATTCAGTGTTACGTAATTAATTCATATGTTCAATTTTTAGTTATCAAATGGTTTGAATATGTTAAAATCTAAATCCATTAAATTTAAGCGTTGAATTTGATTATCAAGCAGGGCCTAAGTTGGGTTGGATTAAAAAAATCCACCTCGAAGCCTACCGGTCATTGGTGAAGAAAACTAAATGGGCTAAATTGGCTATAGAAAACTAATTGGAGGACCTAATTGGCCAAATTTACAAGCAAGGACCTAATTTGGCTTTACTAAAATAATTAAAATACTGTCTTTGCCGTTAGCTTGTTAATATGGGTATAATGCCAGACTGGAGCATTAATAAGGAACGCATTAGAGAAATTAAAAGGAAAATGAGATTTAGTACTGAGGTTTATTTGAAATATTTGCACCCCTCATCAAATTTTTTAAACCTACTTTTTTCCATTTGGCATGTGGACTAGTTTAGAGGGCAAAATTTTAAAAAGTTTGAAGTATTATCATATATTAATTTTTGTAAGTGGGTAATAAAAATATGTTCGCAATGCTCCTGATTAGATGATTATGATCATACATTTTTTATATAAAAAAAAGTACATCCAGTTTGAAGCATATATCATTAATTTACGTTGAATCTATCTAACTAATGCTCGGTGAGTATTCTTTGGGGAAGTGTATCAATGCAAAGGAAGATAATAATAAAGATTCATGTGCATTTACATGATAAGTTGAATGTGATTTACGTGTAACGTTCACTTAACACTCTTTGGTAGTGAGCACTCTTTAGATGTAATGTGATAATTAATGTTTGTTTAGCTCTATGTGATTTAGATGCATTTACGTGATAAGTTGAATGTGATAAAGGAGTAATGCCCACTTAGCATAGTTAGAAAAATCCACATGTATTTTATAGTATCTAAATATTAACTATTGAAATTCAATGAATTATATGTATGGCATGGATACATATGTCAAATGTTGACCATCAAAATAAAACATGTAACTGAGTATTGGTTTTAACTACATTACTAATTTCCTATTCAAATTCATAATTACAAGAAAACGGACATTGAAAAACTTCCTATTTCAAGTGTTAATATATATAAAATTGGTATCATTTGTCAAAAAAAAAAAAAAACTCTTGTAATTAACTCTTGTAATTTCAAGTGTTAATATATATAAAATTGGTATCGTTTGTCAAAAAAAAAAAAAAAAAACTTCCTATTTGAAAATATAAAAAATCCTTTGAGAAGTGATATAGACGCATATCCATAAAAACCTCAATAATTTCCTAGGTAATGCTTATGGAGCTTCAAAGAAAAAAAAAACGTTCTTACCATATCACTCCATTTGTTTTCTAAAATTGCTTCTTGAAAATGATACCCTCCACTTGAAACCGTCCCAGGTGGCATGCATGATACAACTTACAAACAACACGTAAAGAATGTTTTGCCAAAGCATGGAAATCACTCATCCAGGCACGCAATCACTAGTTTTAGCGGGGGATGGAATTTGATCATAGTGCTGTTGATAGTTGCTAATGACTAAACCGTTGCAAAAGAAGTATTCATCCCTGTATGGTTCCAGTAGGTTGTCAAACCTACAAGATGCATATTCAAATTTTCTTTTCTCTTTTTTTCCCCTGATTAACCTACACAAGGTCATGTTCCTCGTCAATCTCCCTTATTACCAATTACAGAAGAGATATTCTATAATCAATTTGCCTTGAGTAAATTGGCTACCAAACAAAGTATAAAATGCACTTCTGACTATAGGTTAGGGGTTCAAATTCTTGCACCTAAATCCAAAATTTGTGCACTAGTGAACTACTTTATTCTAGACGTGGTTTTCGTTCACTCTTACCCTTATAACCTATTTGAATCTTTCCCTAGTATAAATTAGAGTGCCAATTGACCCACAAAAAGAGAGGTATTCTGAAAAGTATAATAGAAAAGAATTAGCAAGATGTATGTGCAACAAAAGCAACATGATACATAAGTTTATGGAATAATTTCAGAAACCTCGCCTGAGGATCCTGACAATTTTACTAGCTTTTCTTGAAGTTTGTAAAATTACACAAATCTCCTTTGAGGTTAAGGTTTTGATAATAAAGTTAGTCAAATTAGAAAAAGTAACATTAAAAAAGTACTTTAAAGAGAGAGGTGAAACTTTTATTTCATAAATACCCCTTATGCATGTATATAAGTCATATTAATAAAAGAATAAAAATAATTAAAAGTTAGAAATAATTAATACACACATTTAACCATTCAAAAAGTTTATATTTAATAAATTAAATAACACAAATAAGCAACAAAACTATACTAATGATTATAAGATTTAGCAAAACAGACTTGTTACCCCTTTTAACATGATGTTTGCTATGATTCTCATGATTTTGAACAGAAAAATTTTCAAATTTTTTTCTTCCTTTCAATTTTTTTTAAAACTCTTAAAGTTGTGACAATTGTAAAGTAATTTCATGAAAATAAAGGAGGCAATTGTAAATAATTTCATGGAAATAAGGGAGAAAGAAGGGAAAAAAGGCAAAATTAAAAAAATTTTCGATTCAAAATCACAAGAATCATAGTAAACATCATGTTAAAAGAAATGATTAGTCTGTTTTACTAAATTTTGTAATCATTAGTGTAATTTTGTTGCTTATTTATGTTGTCTAATTTATTAAATATGAATTTTTTTGAGTTGTTAAATGTGTGTATTAATTGTTTCTAACTTTTAATTATTTTTATTCTTTTACTCATTCTGCTTATATACATGCATAAGGAATATTTATGGAATAAAAATTTCATCTCTCTCCTTAAAATACTTTTTTAATGTTACTTTCTCTAATTGGACTAACTTTGTTATCAAAGTCATAACCTCAAGGGAGGTTTGTGAAATTTTACAAACTTTAGGCGAGGCGAGTGAAATTATTAGAAACCTCAGGGGAGGTTTTTGAAATATCCCTAAGTTTATAACATGATACGAAGTATGTACAACACTATTTATGAACTGACTGATGAGAAAACTTGTGTATTATATTCTGTGTTAACAGAATTCTTAAACATCAATCTCTGATTAATGTTGCTTGATTGATGTTCAAAGTACCAGTTAATCTCATATTTTAGGCATGTATTGCCTTCCAACAAGAACCAATTTGCAAATACATGGGTTCACCTATACTTCTGCCACAGTGCTCACCTCCTTGCTTGAAATTTACAAGCATCATCTAAAAATCGAACTCAAAATGTAAATGTTTGAAGATTCGATCTTTGTCATATGTAATAAACTGACAGCATTAGCAACACCTTATAAAAATTATTGAGAATGAAATTTAATTTAAGAGTTGAACACCTACAAAGTTAGATATCTTCACAACTTTTAGAAACGTGACCATATATGTACAACCACAACATTGATTTAAACTAATCCTCATGTTTTGGAATCAAAGGAATTAACAACCATATTTAGGAAAGTTAATATCAAATAATCTTGGCTTAATTTCAACGGTAATATATCTATGTAATTATCCCATTTTTTTCTATTGAGTCAGCTACAAAGTAAAGGAAGATTGTAGACATCTCAAATTGTCAAAACGAAGGGATACACATAAATGTATATAGTTGTAACTGACATATAAAAATCTCATTGGTAGGTTATACTTTTTTTTTTTTTTTTTAAACCGAATTTGAAAAGTTCAAAATTTTCACGTAATAAAGGTAATATCAGTGCAAAACATAAATGGTCATATAAGTTAGATGAAATCAACTGGAATGAGGACTCAATGATTCATTGATACAAAGAAGTACTGACTTAGATTATAGTGTGACATGTCAACGGTAAAGGAAAACCACATATTTTCTCAAAAAGAAAAAAGCATTTAACTTTTCTTTAACCATGTGCAAATTTGGATAAGTGCGTGCAAGTCATTGCTATTAATGCACACATTTTTACATATATCTGTACAAAACTTTGTCAAACATATTTTTTTAAAGAATTTCACGAGCACGAATTAATTCAACAGCAAACAAAATATTATATAATGGTTGGCATAGACTATGATATTGGCTATGGTAGTAAAGTTAGATGACAAAGTAATATTTCCCCAATTTAGTGAACAGTAAAATTTCCCCCATTTAGAGATCATGTCAAACTTAGACGCTCTTCATGAATTTTGAAACCTTCTTTTCCCTTCCCCGAAATTTTGCCGTGTTCATAGACGTGAAATGTGAACCTAAAATCACCTACTTATAAACTCAAATCTTATTATTTTATTGACTTGCTTATACATCTCACCGGCCGCCTTAGCAGATTTTTGGAGATTATATAGATGCACATTTTATGGATACTTTAGTTAAAAAAATGTGAGCCAATTATGAAATTCTGTGTGTGTATATACATATATATATATACATGCATATATATACATACATACATACATAAGTTTAAATAACATTAATGTTGTTGGTCTATGTGTTTAAGAAAGTTTTAAAATTGTCTATCATAACTACTGCCAATAGCTCCTTAATCATGCTTCTTAGCAAAATACTTTTACACAATTTAATAAATTCTTATACAAACAGTTTGACAATTAATACAATTGTGGCAAATTAATCCTAATGGACAATAAGAATTTACTGCAATATCCTTGATATATATACTAAGAAAAAAAAACTTTATTGCACATGTAAAATAACATAATGTATAAACATAGGGTTTAGCTAATCGGTGATCCGAGGGTACTCGTCATCTTAGGTGTTAATTTTTTGACAAAAGTGAAATTAATTTAGAAAAGTGTTTAAAAATGCATAGGTTGCAAAAAATGTGAATATGTGTATTCATATGATAAATTAGATGTAATTTAAGTGTACTAATGAGTGTTCTAGAATCGTCAATTGGAAAAATCCATGTACTTATCTAAGAATTAAGAACATAAATCTTTTTCCTTCTTTAAGATCATGTTAAAGAACCACTTAAAACACAAGGGAACATGTTAATAGAATAATAGTTCAATTAATTTTTTACTTTTATTTATCAAATATTTGATTAAAAGTGATTATCTGTTTAAGGCACCCAAGTATTTTTTGAATATTTTTCTTTTGTCACAATTTATTGCAATATCTATTGTTTTATTAATAATGATTTATATGTCATCTTTAATTGGAAAGAATTTAGCTAGTGCATGATGCACAAAGTCAAATAGTATTTGTTTGCATTTCTAAAATTTTTATTATGTTTTCAAAAACTACATCTTAAGTAAATAGTGAAAAAAAATCTAATAGTCTTTGTTTAATTTTTTTAACATGTTATATATAATTTGACATTATTGTATTTTCTTGGTTAAAGTGGAATTTAGTATAGGTTCTTTATTGTATGAGTAGAATACCAATTAGTAACTATTTTAGTGTTAAATAAGACATAATTATTCATAGTTATATAAAATCTCAAAATTAATGTTTTATAGCCATTTCTAAACAAATGCAAGTTTTTTAAGAAATTATACACTCACAAAGATAGGTGCATGTGCGCGCACACGCACAAACACACATGCCCACAGATGTGTGTGTATGTGTGTTTATGGTATGTGTGTTTATAAATGTATGTATGTATGCATATATGTGTGTGCATGTGTGTGTGTGTGTATGTATGTGTGTATGTATGCATGCATGTATATGTGTGTGGGTGTACATATTGTTATTCTGCTCCATTGTTTGAACCTAAAGTATTTATGTACACAATTTTTTTTTAATTTTTTCTCTAACCAATAAGTCCAAGGTTCAAATTTGTTTGATGATTTCTTAGCTTAGAATTGAGAGAAATTCAATATGGACAAATAGTATAACTAATATCTCATAATAAGTGCTCGTAATTGGCATCAAAAGGATTATCGGTTTAATCAGCAATAGTAATAATTTTTTTTTGAATTTCAAAAGTAATAAGTTTAGATTCTCTAAAGTTTCTTAATGTGTAAAAAGGAATTATTTTGGCCTAAACTATTTCATCACACCAAATTTTTGGCTCATGTTGCTTGGAATTTTATCATCATAAACCTTTATTATTACCAATGCTCATCATTATAGTTGCATATAATTATACCATTTTAAACTCACTTTGATGAAAGTGTAGATCACAACCTTTACTATCATTGGAGTGTATGTTGAGACAATCCTCTAAAATTTAAGTATGTCTTGCATTTCATTAAAATTAGGAGGTAAGGTCTTATGTTTCACTCCATCATGTACTATTTTATACCACTTAATTAACACTGCTTAAAAGAAATATTTACTTAATATAAATTTGAGATAAACATGTGGTATATGCTTTATACACAATCATTTCTACTAATATTTTTATAGATATATAGTAAAATTATTCTGTAGCTCTTACATCATTATGTACATTATATTCTTGTTCTTTAGATACCATTAATGAATTTTGACAATACATTTTGTATGTACATAAATATTATATTTGTATAAAAGAAAATTATAATACATAATTTATTATAAGGATTTTTTTCCTAAGTGATAAGTTATTCACGTATCATTTTTTTTAGTGTAAGTGTGAGATTTCGAACCTGGGACCTTTCACTTATCACTTATTATAAGAACTTAATTAAGCAAAAATTAAAAAAATTAAAAACTAAAGGCGATCAAATAAAAATATCACTAAAAAAATTATATACCCTAATTGCGAACAACCAACTTTTCCTCTCTCTCTCTCTCTTCCCTCCCACACATATACACACACATGGATTTATATGTATGCATCATATATAAAATGTGATCATAGATATGATTTCACTTTAAACGTCATTAGTGAGGTTTTAGAAAAGCCAACCAGGTTTCAATTGCAAAAAGTATTTAGGGTAAATGACAAAGTTTGTAACGTAAATAAAAGCTATATACAAGAAACAAAACAAGGTAGAAAGATAGTTCATCAAAACACGCAAATATTTTCAACCCTTAAAAGTGGATCTTCTTAATATAAACACATCAGCACAAACCATGCTTTGCAACATGTGTTTGGTCTCGCCCTTGCATGTTGAATTATTTTCTTTCTCGTTTCAAATAGTCCCAAAATGAAATTAGATTCTAGTTCTGCTATAAAGAAAAGAGAAATGCAAAGATAAGTATTCAATTGCAACCACCCTATTCTGTCTTTTTCCATTACTTTCTTATAGTTATAACCGTGTTAAGTGCATTTTCGTGCTTATCACCTTAACTCTTGTCACTTTTTAGCTATTGATCTCCAAGTACTTCTTTCTTTTATATTTTTTCTCAATTATTCTATGAAATGGTGATCATATATCGAGGTAAGAAAGAAAATCTTCACACCCACAAATTTGTTGTTCAATCATGCATAATGTAATTTAGCTAGAGCCAATTTCATGTAATTTTTTATGATCTTTCTTATATTTATCTTTCTTGTATTTTGTCATTCCCCTTTTTCATAATTTTTTTGACCACTTCAAATTTTTTAAAAACTAACGCGCAAGGTATGCACTTGGTTTTTTCTATTTCATATAAAAGAAAAGATAAATCATCAAATCAATTTGTATAAAAAAAAATGAGATGAAACAACAAAGAAATAATGAATACTTTTTTTGCATCTGATTTTGTATTGACACCTTTAAATTTTGTCCTCATTAAAATTTCAGGTAAAATTTGAAGCAGAATCATTTGGAGAAAGCAACAAAGAGAATTCAATACTTCCATCAGGCAATGCCACATTGTTTGAGATCACCCACATTGCTTGATTTATTGATTTTCTCTCAAAGGTATGCATATAATTTTTTGAATCTCATTTGCATACATTATCTATTTTTGAGATCAATCTAATCTTTTATGCATTAATTAAGATTGGATGTATAACCTCATATTTTTCAACCATAATAAAACCATATTGATATGAATGTAGATAGTACGATTGAGAGACATACATTCAAAAAATATTAATATTACAAATCTATCATTTACTTGTTCTTTAATTGCATTCCTTGAGTAGATAAGATTTTTAGTTAACTAATTTTGCAACTAATTAATGTTGAAGAAAATTTAGTTTGCATATAATTTTTTATCTTGTATTCTCTGGGTGCTAGGGATAGGTAAATATTTCATAGATGTTTCATTTCTATTATTGATGTTTTCCTAGTATCATATTTTTCAAGAGTTAAACCTTTCAAAAAATTAGTAAAAATAAAATTTTGATTTGAGCAATTATTAATGCTTCACAGTCAAAATCTTGCACCATTGTATCTGTTTTATCTGTCTCTATCTACCAACCAACATATACTACAAATTTTGGGTGACGTGTAATCATTTTAGTTTGTCTATTTGTGAATCGAATTTTACCTTTTTGTTATATAATTTTGTTATTGATTTGTTGAAATGTCTTATTCTTTGAAAAGTATTCTTTGACTAATTAATGTAAAATAATTTTGAATTTCATTTTGAGTTATGTAATTAGTTGCCTAAGTTTATTATATATAGTTGTTGCACATACATATAACAATATATATAACTTAATCATTTAGAATATAATTTTTCATATTTCTAATTTTAATGAAATTTTGTTCAAGGTCTTGAATATGTCATCACCTTCACGACCATCAAGATCTCGAAAACCATTACATACTTTTAAGCTGCCTTCACATCTAAAGTAGTCAACAAAAAGCCACAACACTAGTAGCAATTCTACTCGCCATAGTGGCTTTTTGCCAAGATCTTCATCATCATTAAGACATCATGCTTTGTCAGATAAGTCTGCTAGTTTAAGTCAATCAACTGTGCAAGGATCAATTCCCTTATATTTT
This sequence comes from Coffea arabica, assembly GCF_036785885.1. NCBI lineage: Eukaryota > Viridiplantae > Streptophyta > Magnoliopsida > Gentianales > Rubiaceae > Coffea > Coffea arabica. The sequence continues at coordinate 6,764,699 of NC_092324.1, read as the reverse complement.
AAATTTTCAATATCTAGTTCAAGAAGCCAAGCAACATCTTCATACCTTTCCTATTTTGCTATTGAATCTAGCTTTTCTCCACAAAGTATATCAACACAACTGACTTTAATGTGGTTAACAGAGAGACAAATACCATCAATTATCTATTGGAAAGTGGGTATGGTGCTGGTAGTTTCGACAAACAGGGGTTGATTGAAAATATGCAAGTTGACTCTAGTTTGAAGATGATGACTGAAAATTTTGACAAACTTTTATTAGTTTCGGGTATGAACCAAAAAGATGAAGAAGAGAAGGATAGAAAGGAAATGAAAATGGAAAAGAAGTCATTCAAGAAATTTGTTAGCGCCAATAAGAAGAAACTCCGAAAAGTGAAAGATATCCTACTGGCTATTGCACTTGAAAACAAGAAGTCCACATTTTGGAGTTTTCAACCAAAAATGCATAGTGACAAGAATCAAAATTTGAATTTGGAGAAAATTGTGGGGTCCTCATATGATAATCAAGGGAATCCTATCCAAGAAAACAATGGCAAGCAAATTAAGGCAACTGGAAAAAGTAAACCAGGTAGTATTAATGAAAAGAAAACAAATGAGTATGAGAAGGAGAAGAAGAAGAACAAAGAGAAAAAACCAATGCGGGAGCAATATATAGATATAAAATTGCCAAAATTCTCAAGACAGCTAACCCCTCAAGAAATCGCAAATGATATCTTTACCATGACTGGATCTAGACTTCTACAAAGCCAAAGAGGAGGACCAAGAATATCCAAAAAAAAGTTGATGAAATGAACAATCACTTTCTTTTGAACATCCTATCATATTTTTTTGCAAATATTACTTGCACACATGTGCATATACATATGTGTAATTTTCTAAATCTTACATAGTTTTGGTGTTTGTTTTTTTAGCAAGTGACTCCTGGATTATTATTGGAATCAATTGCTGTTGAACGCTATGCAATCAAGCAAAACATTAGAAAGGTTTAGTTTGATTTATTTTTCACTATTATACATATTTCTTAATGGTAGCAACACATTGATTTTTACATATTTGAAATGCATTGCAAGGCAAGTAAGAAAGCTGGCTACTACAATGCTATTTGAATTGGTGTAATCAAATGTAATAGAATAAATTGTAGATCCTTTGTGACTATATTTTTTTAAATTGATGAAACAAAGTTGAAAGAAAGTTGTTTTTGATGATGTATTTAAAGAAACTATTAAAGTCATAATGATTTACCTTAGATTTTCATGTACAAATGTTGGTATCTCCTCAATCCTTGTTTTTATCGCCTTGTATTTATGTAGTTTGCTATAATAAATCTGATAGTTAGTAAAACTTTGGTAAAATAATAACATTAATATCCATGAACTAAGCTATTAAAATTTATATAGCTTACTTTATTAACATGTAAAGTCAAGCTACATTGACAACCAATCTCATAATACAATGCAAGTTCTAACAACTTAAGAGAACAAATACTGGCTCCGTTTAGATTGGCCTAATTTTCAAAAATAGTTTTTTTAAATACAATATTACAATAATACACAAACAAAAACACTTCATCTATGTAATATATCAAAAGCAACTTACAAATATATAAAAAAAATTAAAAAATAAATTCTACAACATTTCCACCACCACTACCCCCCTTCCTCCTTCCCTCCTCCTTCTCCCCCATTTTCCTTCTCCCTCTCCTTCCCTCTTCACCCCTCCCCTCTTCTCCTTCTCTTCATTTCCTTGCCACCCCTTGCCCCTTCTCTTCCCTCCGATTTGACCTTGACCAGATCGCGACAAGAGGGCTGCAACTTGGTTGAGGCTAGATTGGCAGGCCGGGGAGGGGGGCGGAGGGAACGGGGTGGGAGGTGGCAGGAAATAGGAGGGGAGGAGGAAGAGGTAGGAGGAAGAGGGAAAGAGAGGACAAATGACGGGTTTTTACTTTAAGTGCAAGTTTAATTCCGATTTTACACCCGTTGGACTGCAAGTATACAGGTCGCAATTATAGTACAAGATGTGTATCGGGTCGATCCCACGAGGAGCAATTAAAACAATTATTAGATACTAATTTACTCTATTATTTAGACTCACAATTAATTTGAGCAGAAACTTCAGATTTTAATTCAACTACAAAAATTCTTAAATAGATAAATGCAATATCTCAAGGGGAGTAGAATTCACTAAATATTAAGATCTAAGGATGTAGATTCCACTTATGACACAAAAGATCTAAAATGAATTAATTCAACACTTGTTACTGCTCTTGTTTAACCAAGGATTCATTTCCAGAAATACCAAAATCACATTCTCATGATAATAATGGGTTAAAACAGATTAGTTTGTCCTAATCTCTTGGTAAATACTAAATCTGTTCTTATTCACACATGAAATGCAGATTTCATCCACTTGAACGTATTTCTATTCTCATGAATATACAACTCAAGTTCTACTTGTGTCATTCCATTATTTTTACCATTTCTCAATGAATAAAAATAACTATAAACCTGCTATTGGTGATCAAGCAACAACAAGTAATCCAACATACACAAGTAGATAAGTTAATACAAGACATAACAAGAATGAATAACAATCACTTCATATCATTTGGCCATAAGTTTCATCTACTCCCTAGATAAAGAAAATTAGCTACTCATGAATGATAAAACACTCATAACTTCATTAATGTAAATCATCATGAATTACAAATACAAACAGAGTAAAGAAAGTCTTAGCCAAGATATGGTGAAGCCTTCCAAAAATCTCCTTTGTCTTGAACTTAGATGATTACAAGATGAAATCTCAATTGCCCCTTGCAAGTACCTAGCTAGAGAGAATATGTTTTTCTGTAAGAAGCTAAGCTACGAATGGTTCGCCAGACCTCCCTCAATGTCTCTGCATAAAAACTACTCAAAGGCTTATTTTTCCAAGTCAAATTCCAACTTTTGATTCCCCAAATCTAACTTTGTTATAATTGTCAATAACCAATATTTTTGACTTGAAAATAAGCCACTTTTCTTGCCCTTTTGTCTTCTGAAGCATGTGCACCGAATTCCCTTGCATCTTATAGCTGGAAAGTGGTGTGAACACAAGAGAATTGGCTGAGTCAAATTGCAGAATTTCGGCTATAAAACGCGCCTACACAAAACGCGGCATAACTCGCGTTTTGTATACTCGCGTTTTCACTCTGGCCTTATTTCAACTGCGATTTTCTCATTGATAAAGGCCAAACTAGCTTTTGTGCAAAACACAAAAGTTGTAGCCATTTGTGTTAGCTTTCCAATGCTTCAAGAATCATCCAAATCGGAGCTTTGTAGCCTGAGATATGATCGAAATACTGTCACCTGTTCAAACCTCTGTTTTAACTTCCGACCACAGGGTGCAGCTTCTGTATTCCAACGTTTTGCCCATGAAGATGGCAGAAATGGATTTCGATATCTTCATAAGAATTGTAGGTCTCTTTCTTAGCTTTAAAATGGTATAAAAATCACCTCAATCCGATAAGTGTAGCTCCAGATATGGTCAAAATACTGAAAAGTGTCAAAACTGACTTGTATTGCATTTCCTCACTTGAACGTTTTTCACTTCATTCTTCTTGTTGCCACTTAAATTCATCACCAAATCTCTATTTTTCACCTCAATTGACCTCCTTTGGTGATTGATTCATTATTCCTGCATAAAAATGAAGTTTTTACTATTAAAATCAATAGAAATGCAATATTATCCACTTTTACCAAAAATATATAATTTTACCAAAAACCTCTTTATTTTAATTATAAAACTAAATAATCAACTCAAAATTAACTAATAAAATGCACTTAAAAATACGTAAAATAAACTCTTATCAAATACCCCCACACTTGAATCATTGCTTGTCCTCAAGCAATATAAAATTCTAACCATCAATGATCCAAAAATTGAAAATAAACATATGTAGTATTTCAACTCCATTTCCTTGAATCAAGGTAAATAACCCTTATGTGATCTTTCCATTAAGTTCAAGTACTCATAATATCAAGCAAAGAAGAGCCAAGTATACCATAATTTTACCAATTCAACTCAACTTCTTATTTTTATCCAATTTCGCAAGCAAGCAACTCCTATAGTCAATAAAGATGCTAACTAATCTCATGATCAACTTCTTATTTTTCTTAAAGAGGGATTTAATTTACTTTTTATATATATATATATATATATATATATATATATATATATATATATATTTTAAGGATTAAATATTACTTAAGTTGTGAAAAATGCCTTTTGACGCGAAGATCAACATTTTTAGATGCAGATCCCCGGTTACTCAACATTTCACATACTCAAGTTGCTTTGCATACTCTTAATTCAAGTACCTTTTTACGCGAATGTCGACATTTGTAGATGCCAACCCCCGGTTACTCGGTACGAGAATCATTGGAGTAGAATAACCATTTTTTTTTTTTTTTTAACAATATATAATAAAATTCCCTCTAAGAGTAATCATGAGAAGAGTATGACACTTATTAACCATATTAATTTCTTATCTTATAAAATTAGATAAAAAGAAGAATTTTCATCAAATATACAAAATGTAGGCATAATTTTCTCCACTTTACTAGATATACTTTCCTATAGATGTAAAAATTATAATCACATAAAAATCATTTCCAAATTTTATGAGAAAAGAAGTATCAAAACCGCATATATTTATTTCAAAAGGATAAGTGACAAAATTTTATTTATTTATTATAGTTAATAACATATATATGTATAAGGTTTTGGAAAAATTTTGACAGAGTCTCCCCTTAAAAGTGGACTAAATCTCCCTGCCAGCAACCACAAGAAACACCATTTAAGCACAAGAATTATATCAAACACAACTAAAATCACAAGTACCACACATTTCTTCCCCCACACTTAGAATACACATTGTCCTCAATGTGTAGGGAAAGAAAAGAAAAGAAACAAAAGAAAGGAACAAGTGACTCCCCAAGTGAGATGACTGCAGTCCAGTGAAGCCTTGAATCATGAGTCATCGACCGCTCAACCATCCACAGTCAACGATCTACTAGTTACTGCCACAAGTTCCAATATTCAAAATAAGGAATGTAAGTTAACATTTTTCAAACAAAAGATAAAAATAACAAGCAAACAAAAGAAAAGCCAGCCAAAGGGCAGCCTCAATCATCCTCTTCATCGTCATCTTCATCATCATCGATGGGAGGTGGGCGTGTGCCTAAATGATCTTCAATTCGGTCCAGGCGAGTATCCATTCTGGCTAAATGATGGTCGATGTCGTCCAAGCGACCGAAAAGCCGCTGCCAGTTGGTCTGTGGCGGAGGAGGAGGTGGTGCTGCAGTAGATGGTCCAGCTCCATCGCGACCATGTCTAGCCTTTTGTCTCCGCTCCTGAACAGGGCGTGGAATGTCTCCCGTGCCAATACCAAGGCGGCGAAGAGTAGTGATAGTCATCTCAGCACGTGGTGGAACATACTCCCGCCGCATGCCTTCCAAGGGAACTTCAAAACGGGGGAAGATTAAAGTCAGTAGACGAGGAAATGAAAGTTTGAAAGAAGTTGTCTTACGCCTCGCCGTAGACCTAATGTGGCTGATGATGATGTTCGGCAATGAAATTCGAGCATACGGGGAAGTTCGGTTGTGGAACATGTAATCAAGGAAGTAAATATCGCTCTTGCGAACCTCCGTGTGCCCCGTCTTCTTTGGGATGACATTGTGAGCCATCATGTAAATGATAAGCCGATGACGAGGTTCGAATACATTTGCCAATATAGTCTCCTTTCTGGTAGAGCGAAAAGGTTGGTACTCGAGACCAAACCTAGCCATGGCCAATGATGGATCCCACCTCCTATTCGGGGGAACAAACTCCTTCTTCAAGTCTACTGGACGTCCGTCATCCATACACCCCAAAATAGCAGCCAAATCTTGCCGTGACAAGGTGATTCGTCTTCCGCGCACCCAGGACTCAATTATTTCTCCACTATGGCGCGCCTTACTTTCAATGTTGGCGTAAAACTCGCGCACCAGGTCTGGGTAGAAATGGTTTGGAAGGGTGAGAATCGGAGCCCATCCTAGCTGAGCAAAAGCTTCTGAGATGTTGTACATCATCTCAACTGGTGGACTGACGTGCATCTCAAATAAAAACTCCAAATTAGCACGCGCCTCATGCCACTCCTGATTCCTGCGAGTGTTGAACCTAGCACTGTCAAATACCGATCTTCCCGCTCCACGGGAGGTGCCCTCACCAGGTCGACGGTTAATTGGTGGAGGAGAAGGTGAATTCTCCTCTTCAGTCACCTCCATCTCTTCATTAACCTCCCTCTCCTCACTACTAGAGGATGAAAGTACCGCTCTTCTTCCTCTTGGCATAGTACCTAAAAAATATTTCAATTATTCACATGTACTACAACTCATTTTTTTGGCAACAAAAGTTCAGCATTAATCCAAATAACCTCAAATACAATTGCTTAAGTTCTAATCATTCAATGATCGTACAAGACATATTTTCTGCCTAAAGTTGCCCAAAATCACCAAATTACACAAGATATGTATCAATTATAATTCAATTAGTGAAAATAGGAGCAATTATGATTATAACTATTTAGAATTAACAATAATAATATGCTTTTAGCTATAATCATGTTTAGGCAAAAATTAAACTAACTAACTCACCAAATCAACCAAATTACTCACTATACACAATGCACATGCTTAAACATCATCAACTAACCCTTTTTAACCATAATTTAACATCACCAATGGCTCAAAAACATCCTAGTTCCTTTTTCCAATTTTATCTAAATATAGCAATTGTGAATTTTAAAGTACTTGAAAACCAATAAATTGCTACATTTAAACATTTAAACATGCTTAAGCAATCATAATAATCATGAATAAAATAAAAAATAGCCATGAACCTCATCAAATTTTCGAAATTAAAAGATGTCAGATAGCTCAGGATAAAAAATATGAACTTCTAAAATCAAAAGATTTGATGAAGAAACTTACCTCAATCACGTAGAAGGATGTTTGGTGATGCTAAAAATGCAAAAAGCCCTATGAAACAACCTCCAATTGACCTCCAATTGAAGAAATTAGAGTTTAAGAACCCTAACCTTCAATCCCTCAAAAACCTGATTTTAGGTGTTTTTCTTGGATTTTAATCGGTTAAAAAGGTTGTATGAAGCTCAAAAGGTGTTGGGGTGATGATTTCTAGCAAGATTATGGAGTATAAATGAAAATTTGTGAGTTGGGTAGAAGGAAGAGGGAAAAACGCGGCTGGAAAAATTGGAGAAGTGAAGAAGAAAGGCTGAAATCGCGTTTCTGAAGGCTATATTCAGATACGGAAAACGCGAATAAAAACGCGCCTTCAACTCGCGTTTTTGAAGTCGCGTTTCCTGCACAAATCTTGCAGGAATGAAAACGCGACTGTGATGGAAAACGCGACTTTGAGTCGCGTTTCTGAAGTCGCGCTTTTGAGTCTTGATCCAGGCTTGAAAACGCGACTTCCATTAAAACGCGACTTTAGGTCGCGTTTTGAAGGCGCGTTTTCTTTTCTGCAGGCGCAGAATTGAAAACGCGATTCTGAGAAACGCGACTTGGAGTCGCGTTTTCTTGGAAAACGCGTTTTCTGCTTCGATTTTTAGCAGAATTTCAACTTTTAAAAAATTACAAAAGGTACCCCAATGACTCAAAATGCATCATAGATCATTTGTTTGCCAATTTTAATGGCTGGAACAAATGTAAAACATTAAAAACATGCATTTTACCCCTTTATAATGAATCAAAAACACCTTTAACGTAAATCGAGGGGTTGAGTTGCTTGATCAAAGTTTGCCCTTTTCACCTCAAATGGTCATTCTTGCTTCCATTTGCCAACCCTATAACACAAAAACAACAAATTAACTAAAACACTTATTTAAGTCTAAAAATCACAAAAAATTAACACAAATAACATAAACATTGGGTTGCCTCCCAATTAGCGCTTTTGTTTATAGTCGTTGGCTCGACTGAAAGAGTTGAATCACTTTAGAGCATTAGGGAGCGATTTTCTCCCCATGGGTCGAAACTCCCGAGCCAATCCACCATGTGGTGAACCATGCTTTGATCTTCATAGTCCAATTTCCTCAAATGCCAAGGAGGAATATTAGACTTGTCATAGAGAGGCTCAACTTCACCTTGGAGTGGATTTTGCTTGTCTTTTCTGAATTGGCTCAACTTTTCACCATTTTCTTCATGGAATGGCGAATTTATTAAGCCAACTTCCATCCTTATCTTCTCCTCCTTTGTTCCTACACCATGAAAGTTAGTACCAAGGGCATTTATAAATTTAACTTCTTCGGTCCTTTCTTGGTTAACCTTTTCATCATATGGCATATTAGAAACAAGAGCAGTAGGCTCTATACTCCCTTCTTTATTATCCAAATTGAATTCCAATTCCTCACCATTAACCCGTAATATAAGCTTACCTTTTTCTACATCAATTATAGTTCGTGCAGTGGCTAAAAACGGTCGTCCTAGAATAATTGGCATTCTCACATCTTCTTCAATATCTAAGACAACAAAATCCACAGGTATTATAGATTGTCTTACCTTTATGAGCACATTTTCCAAAATACCCGTGGGACGTGTGATTGACCGATCCGCCAATTGCAATGTAATATTGGTAGCTTTTAGCTCTTGAAGTCCCAATCTCCGGGCAACCGATAACGGCATAAGTGACACACTTGCACCTAAATCACATAAAGCATTAGAAAAATGCAATTGACCAATAGTGCAAGGAATAGAAAAGCTTCCCGGATCTTTCAATTTAGGAGGGAGTTTATTCTTAATCAATGCACTACACTCTTCCGTTAATGCTATCATCTCATTATCTACAATTTTCCTCTTCTTTGACATGATGTCTTTCAAGAAACGTGCATAAGAGGGAATCTGTGTTATAGCATCAATGAAAGGAATGTTAATGTGCAATTGTTTAAACATTTTGAAGAACTTTTCAAACTCCCGATCCTGTCCATCTTTCTTCAACCTGTGAGGAAAAGGTATCACATTAGAATTTAATTTGGGATGAAGTGCATCAATATCAATGATAACATGATCATTTTGACTTTCTTGCTCCCCTTCAATTGCTTGCTTCTTGTCTTTTTCACCACCTGAATTTTCAAAATCGAATCACTCAACCGTTTTACCGCTTCTAAGAATGATTGCATTGACATGCTCTCTCGGATTCACTTCGGTTTTACTTGGTAATTCACCAGGGTTTCTATTGTTGATCACATTGGCAATTTGACCAATTTGAACCTCCAAGTTTCTGTACATCCCAGCTAATTGGTCCAACCGCCCCTCAACTCGCTCGAATCTATCCGAAGTCACCTTAGCAAGTTTTTCCACCGCGATCTCCCAACTTGGTTTAGTTTCAGCCTGTGGTTGCCTTGGTTGAAATCCCGGCGGATTGGTTGGCCTTTGTTGATTGCCTTGATCTTTCCATCCAAAGTTTGGATGATTTCTCCACCCCGGATTGTAAGTATTCGAGTAGGGATTATTTGGGGCATTTCGGTTGTAATTATTGACAAATTGTACCTGCTCAGAATCAACACACTCATTAATATCATGTTCACCTCCACAGAAAGAGCAACAAGCTACGTGTGCATTAGATGAACTTGGACCATCTCCACCTTGTCTACTTAGCAATTTCATCACATTATTCATTTGAGCACTCAGCATATTGAGAGTGTCCATTTCTATCATACCTGCGTGACGTCTCGTATTACCTCTTTCATTGGCCCATTGGTAGTTATTTGCTGCCATTTCTTCTATCAAATTATGAGCCTCTTGGGGTGATTTACCCATTAAAGCTCCACCTGCAGCTGCATCAATCATAGTTTTAGTAGAAAAAACTAAACCATTATAGAAGGTTTGTATGATTAACCATTCCGGCAGTCCATGATGTGGACATTTCCGAAGCAAATCTCTAAATCTTTCCCATGCCTCATATAATGATTCACCTTCCAATTGGCTAAAACTAGTGATATCCATTCTAAACTTAGCAGTCTTACCTGGTGGAAAATACTTATTTAAGAATGCTCTTGATAGTTCATCCCATCCAGTGAAAGTATTAGGAGCATGAGAGTGTAGCCAAAGTTTGGCCTTATCTCTCAATGAAAATGGGAATAATCTTAGCCTTATAGCATCATCACTAACTCCATTCATTTTAATTGTATCACAAATTTCCAAGAATGTAGCTAAGTGTGTATTAGGATCTTCTACTGCATTACCTCCAAATTGAGATTGTTGAACCATTTGGATAAGTGATGGTTTAATCTCAAAATTGTTAGCATTTACCGTAGGCCTTACTATGCTTGTTTGAGATCCTTGTGTTCCCGGTAGAGTATAATCTCGTAGAACTCGCCTATTTTGGTCATTTTCCGCCATTTCTTCTTCAAATGGTAGTTCTATCAAAATGTCCTCTATCGGTTGCCAAATCTCTTGTTCCTCTTGCTGTTGTGTGTGCCTCCTTTGTCTACGTAGTGTCCTCTCAATTTCTGGATCGAAAGGTGTAACTTCCCGAGACGCCCGGTGCATACACTACAAACAGAAATAAGAGATATTATGCAATTTCAATTGTCAAAAACTGATTACAATATAAGATTAAATATAATCAGCTCAACTAATAAAAATAAATCTGTCTAAATTAATAGAGTTGATTAGGCTCTAATATTGCCGCTCCCCGGCAACGGCGCCAAAAACTTGACGGGTTTTTACTTTAAGTGCAAGTTTAATTCCGATTTTACACCCGTTGGACTGCAAGTATACAGGTCGCAATTGTAGTACAAGATGTGTATCGGGTCGATCCCACGAGGAGCAATTAAAACAATTATTAGATACTAATTTACTCTATTATTTAGACTCACAATTAATTTGAGCAGAAACTTCAGATTTTAATTCAACTACAAAAATTCTTAAATAGATAAATGCAATATCTCAAGGGGAGTAGAATTCACTAAATATTAAGATCTAAGGATGTAGATTCCACTTATGACACAAAAGATCTAAAATGAATTAATTCAACACTTGTTACTGCTCTTGTTTAACCAAGGATTCATTTCCAGAAATACCAAAATCACATTCTCATGATAATAATGGGTTAAAACAGATTAGTTTGTCCTAATCTCTTGGTAAATACTAAATCTGTTCTTATTCACACATGAAATGCAGATTTCATCCACTTGAACGTATTTCTATTCTCATGAATATACAACTCAAGTTCTACTTGTGTCATTCCATTATTTTTACCATTTCTCAATGAATAAAAATAACTATAAACCTGCTATTGGTGATCAAGCAACAACAAGTAATCCAACATACACAAGTAGATAAGTTAATACAAGACATAACAAGAATGAATAACAATCACTTCATATCATTTGGCCATAAGTTTCATCTACTCCCTAGATAAAGAAAATTAGCTACTCATGAATGATAAAACACTCATAACTTCATTAATGTAAATCATCATGAATTACAAATACAAACAGAGTAAAGAAAGTCTTAGCCAAGATATGGTGAAGCCTTCCAAAAATCTCCTTTGTCTTGAACTTAGATGATTACAAGATGAAATCTCAATTGCCCCTTGCAAGTACCTAGCTAGAGAGAATATGTTTTTCTGTAAGAAGCTAAGCTACGAATGGTTCGCCAGACCTCCCTCAATGTCTCTGCATAAAAACTACTCAAAGGCTTATTTTTCCAAGTCAAATTCCAACTTTTGATTCCCCAAATCTAACTTTGTTATAATTGTCAATAACCAATATTTTTGACTTGAAAATAAGCCACTTTTCTTGCCCTTTTGTCTTCTGAAGCATGTGCACCGAATTCCCTTGCATCTTATAGCTGGAAAGTGGTGTGAACACAAGAGAATTGGCTGAGTCAAATTGCAGAATTTCGGCTATAAAACGCGCCTACACAAAACGCGGCATAACTCGCGTTTTGTATACTCGCGTTTTCACTCTGGCCTTATTTCAACTGCGATTTTCTCATTGATAAAGGCCAAACTAGCTTTTGTGCAAAACACAAAAGTTGTAGCCATTTGTGTTAGCTTTCCAATGCTTCAAGAATCATCCAAATCGGAGCTTTGTAGCCTGAGATATGATCGAAATACTGTCACCTGTTCAAACCTCTGTTTTAACTTCCGACCACAGGGTGCAGCTTCTGTATTCCAACGTTTTGCCCATGAAGATGGCAGAAATGGATTTCGATATCTTCATAAGAATTGTAGGTCTCTTTCTTAGCTTTAAAATGGTATAAAAATCACCTCAATCCGATAAGTGTAGCTCCAGATATGGTCAAAATACTGAAAAGTGTCAAAACTGACTTGTATTGCATTTCCTCACTTGAACGTTTTTCACTTCATTCTTCTTGTTGCCACTTAAATTCATCACCAAATCTCTATTTTTCACCTCAATTGACCTCCTTTGGTGATTGATTCATTATTCCTGCATAAAAATGAAGTTTTTACTATTAAAATCAATAGAAATGCAATATTATCCACTTTTACCAAAAATATATAATTTTACCAAAAACCTCTTTATTTTAATTATAAAACTAAATAATCAACTCAAAATTAACTAATAAAATGCACTTAAAAATACGTAAAATAAACTCTTATCAAATACCCCCACACTTGAATCATTGCTTGTCCTCAAGCAATATAAAATTCTAACCATCAATGATCCAAAAATTGAAAATAAACATATGTAGTATTTCAACTCCATTTCCTTGAATCAAGGTAAATAACCCTTATGTGATCTTTCCATTAAGTTCAAGTACTCATAATATCAAGCAAAGAAGAGCCAAGTATACCATAATTTTACCAATTCAACTCAACTTCTTATTTTTATCCAATTTCGCAAGCAAGCAACTCCTATAGTCAATAAAGATGCTAACTAATCTCATGATCAACTTCTTATTTTTCTTAAAGAGGGATTTAATTTACTTTTTTATATATATATATATATATATATATATATATATATATATATATATTTTAAGGATTAAATATTACTTAAGTTGTGAAAAATGCCTTTTGACGCGAAGATCAACATTTTTAGATGCAGATCCCCGGTTACTCAACATTTCACATACTCAAGTTGCTTTGCATACTCTTAATTCAAGTACCTTTTTACGCGAATGTCGACATTTGTAGATGCCAACCCCCGGTTACTCGGTACGAGAATCATTGGAGTAGAATAACCATTTTTTTTTTTTTTTTAACAATATATAATAAAATTCCCTCTAAGAGTAATCATGAGAAGAGTATGACACTTATTAACCATATTAATTTCTTATCTTATAAAATTAGATAAAAAGAAGAATTTTCATCAAATATACAAAATGTAGGCATAATTTTCTCCACTTTACTAGATATACTTTCCTATAGATGTAAAAATTATAATCACATAAAAATCATTTCCAAATTTTATGAGAAAAGAAGTATCAAAACCGCATATATTTATTTCAAAAGGATAAGTGACAAAATTTTATTTATTTATTATAGTTAATAACATATATATGTATAAGGTTTTGGAAAAATTTTGACAGAGTCTCCCCTTAAAAGTGGACTAAATCTCCCTGCCAGCAACCACAAGAAACACCATTTAAGCACAAGAATTATATCAAACACAACTAAAATCACAAGTACCACACATTTCTTCCCCCACACTTAGAATACACATTGTCCTCAATGTGTAGGGAAAGAAAAGAAAAGAAACAAAAGAAAGGAACAAGTGACTCCCCAAGTGAGATGACTGCAGTCCAGTGAAGCCTTGAATCATGAGTCATCGACCGCTCAACCATCCACAGTCAACGATCTACTAGTTACTGCCACAAGTTCCAATATTCAAAATAAGGAATGTAAGTTAACATTTTTCAAACAAAAGATAAAAATAACAAGCAAACAAAAGAAAAGCCAGCCAAAGGGCAGCCTCAATCATCCTCTTCATCGTCATCTTCATCATCATCGATGGGAGGTGGGCGTGTGCCTAAATGATCTTCAATTCGGTCCAGGCGAGTATCCATTCTGGCTAAATGATGGTCGATGTCGTCCAAGCGACCGAAAAGCCGCTGCCAGTTGGTCTGTGGCGGAGGAGGAGGTGGTGCTGCAGTAGATGGTCCAGCTCCATCGCGACCATGTCTAGCCTTTTGTCTCCGCTCCTGAACAGGGCGTGGAATGTCTCCCGTGCCAATACCAAGGCGGCGAAGAGTAGTGATAGTCATCTCAGCACGTGGTGGAACATACTCCCGCCGCATGCCTTCCAAGGGAACTTCAAAACGGGGGAAGATTAAAGTCAGTAGACGAGGAAATGAAAGTTTGAAAGAAGTTGTCTTACGCCTCGCCGTAGACCTAATGTGGCTGATGATGATGTTCGGCAATGAAATTCGAGCATACGGGGAAGTTCGGTTGTGGAACATGTAATCAAGGAAGTAAATATCGCTCTTGCGAACCTCCGTGTGCCCCGTCTTCTTTGGGATGACATTGTGAGCCATCATGTAAATGATAAGCCGATGACGAGGTTCGAATACATTTGCCAATATAGTCTCCTTTCTGGTAGAGCGAAAAGGTTGGTACTCGAGACCAAACCTAGCCATGGCCAATGATGGATCCCACCTCCTATTCGGGGGAACAAACTCCTTCTTCAAGTCTACTGGACGTCCGTCATCCATACACCCCAAAATAGCAGCCAAATCTTGCCGTGACAAGGTGATTCGTCTTCCGCGCACCCAGGACTCAATTATTTCTCCACTATGGCGCGCCTTACTTTCAATGTTGGCGTAAAACTCGCGCACCAGGTCTGGGTAGAAATGGTTTGGAAGGGTGAGAATCGGAGCCCATCCTAGCTGAGCAAAAGCTTCTGAGATGTTGTACATCATCTCAACTGGTGGACTGACGTGCATCTCAAATAAAAACTCCAAATTAGCACGCGCCTCATGCCACTCCTGATTCCTGCGAGTGTTGAACCTAGCACTGTCAAATACCGATCTTCCCGCTCCACGGGAGGTGCCCTCACCAGGTCGACGGTTAATTGGTGGAGGAGAAGGTGAATTCTCCTCTTCAGTCACCTCCATCTCTTCATTAACCTCCCTCTCCTCACTACTAGAGGATGAAAGTACCGCTCTTCTTCCTCTTGGCATAGTACCTAAAAAATATTTCAATTATTCACATGTACTACAACTCATTTTTTTGGCAACAAAAGTTCAGCATTAATCCAAATAACCTCAAATACAATTGCTTAAGTTCTAATCATTCAATGATCGTACAAGACATATTTTCTGCCTAAAGTTGCCCAAAATCACCAAATTACACAAGATATGTATCAATTATAATTCAATTAGTGAAAATAGGAGCAATTATGATTATAACTATTTAGAATTAACAATAATAATATGCTTTTAGCTATAATCATGTTTAGGCAAAAATTAAACTAACTAACTCACCAAATCAACCAAATTACTCACTATACACAATGCACATGCTTAAACATCATCAACTAACCCTTTTTAACCATAATTTAACATCACCAATGGCTCAAAAACATCCTAGTTCCTTTTTCCAATTTTATCTAAATATAGCAATTGTGAATTTTAAAGTACTTGAAAACCAATAAATTGCTACATTTAAACATTTAAACATGCTTAAGCAATCATAATAATCATGAATAAAATAAAAAATAGCCATGAACCTCATCAAATTTTCGAAATTAAAAGATGTCAGATAGCTCAGGATAAAAAATATGAACTTCTAAAATCAAAAGATTTGATGAAGAAACTTACCTCAATCACGTAGAAGGATGTTTGGTGATGCTAAAAATGCAAAAAGCCCTATGAAACAACCTCCAATTGACCTCCAATTGAAGAAATTAGAGTTTAAGAACCCTAACCTTCAATCCCTCAAAAACCTGATTTTAGGTGTTTTTCTTGGATTTTAATCGGTTAAAAAGGTTGTATGAAGCTCAAAAGGTGTTGGGGTGATGATTTCTAGCAAGATTATGGAGTATAAATGAAAATTTGTGAGTTGGGTAGAAGGAAGAGGGAAAAACGCGGCTGGAAAAATTGGAGAAGTGAAGAAGAAAGGCTGAAATCGCGTTTCTGAAGGCTATATTCAGATACGGAAAACGCGAATAAAAACGCGCCTTCAACTCGCGTTTTTGAAGTCGCGTTTCCTGCACAAATCTTGCAGGAATGAAAACGCGACTGTGATGGAAAACGCGACTTTGAGTCGCGTTTCTGAAGTCGCGCTTTTGAGTCTTGATCCAGGCTTGAAAACGCGACTTCCATTAAAACGCGACTTTAGGTCGCGTTTTGAAGGCGCGTTTTCTTTTCTGCAGGCGCAGAATTGAAAACGCGATTCTGAGAAACGCGACTTGGAGTCGCGTTTTCTTGGAAAACGCGTTTTCTGCTTCGATTTTTAGCAGAATTTCAACTTTTAAAAAATTACAAAAGGTACCCCAATGACTCAAAATGCATCATAGATCATTTGTTTGCCAATTTTAATGGCTGGAACAAATGTAAAACATTAAAAACATGCATTTTACCCCTTTATAATGAATCAAAAACACCTTTAACGTAAATCGAGGGGTTGAGTTGCTTGATCAAAGTTTGCCCTTTTCACCTCAAATGGTCATTCTTGCTTCCATTTGCCAACCCTATAACACAAAAACAACAAATTAACTAAAACACTTATTTAAGTCTAAAAATCACAAAAAATTAACACAAATAACATAAACATTGGGTTGCCTCCCAATTAGCGCTTTTGTTTATAGTCGTTGGCTCGACTGAAAGAGTTGAATCACTTTAGAGCATTAGGGAGCGATTTTCTCCCCATGGGTCGAAACTCCCGAGCCAATCCACCATGTGGTGAACCATGCTTTGATCTTCATAGTCCAATTTCCTCAAATGCCAAGGAGGAATATTAGACTTGTCATAGAGAGGCTCAACTTCACCTTGGAGTGGATTTTGCTTGTCTTTTCTGAATTGGCTCAACTTTTCACCATTTTCTTCATGGAATGGCGAATTTATTAAGCCAACTTCCATCCTTATCTTCTCCTCCTTTGTTCCTACACCATGAAAGTTAGTACCAAGGGCATTTATAAATTTAACTTCTTCGGTCCTTTCTTGGTTAACCTTTTCATCATATGGCATATTAGAAACAAGAGCAGTAGGCTCTATACTCCCTTCTTTATTATCCAAATTGAATTCCAATTCCTCACCATTAACCCGTAATATAAGCTTACCTTTTTCTACATCAATTATAGTTCGTGCAGTGGCTAAAAACGGTCGTCCTAGAATAATTGGCATTCTCACATCTTCTTCAATATCTAAGACAACAAAATCCACAGGTATTATAGATTGTCTTACCTTTATGAGCACATTTTCCAAAATACCCGTGGGACGTGTGATTGACCGATCCGCCAATTGCAATGTAATATTGGTAGCTTTTAGCTCTTGAAGTCCCAATCTCCGGGCAACCGATAACGGCATAAGTGACACACTTGCACCTAAATCACATAAAGCATTAGAAAAATGCAATTGACCAATAGTGCAAGGAATAGAAAAGCTTCCCGGATCTTTCAATTTAGGAGGGAGTTTATTCTTAATCAATGCACTACACTCTTCCGTTAATGCTATCATCTCATTATCTACAATTTTCCTCTTCTTTGACATGATGTCTTTCAAGAAACGTGCATAAGAGGGAATCTGTGTTATAGCATCAATGAAAGGAATGTTAATGTGCAATTGTTTAAACATTTTGAAGAACTTTTCAAACTCCCGATCCTGTCCATCTTTCTTCAACCTGTGAGGAAAAGGTATCACATTAGAATTTAATTTGGGATGAAGTGCATCAATATCAATGATAACATGATCATTTTGACTTTCTTGCTCCCCTTCAATTGCTTGCTTCTTGTCTTTTTCACCACCTGAATTTTCAAAATCGAATCACTCAACCGTTTTACCGCTTCTAAGAATGATTGCATTGACATGCTCTCTCGGATTCACTTCGGTTTTACTTGGTAATTCACCAGGGTTTCTATTGTTGATCACATTGGCAATTTGACCAATTTGAACCTCCAAGTTTCTGTACATCCCAGCTAATTGGTCCAACCGCCCCTCAACTCGCTCGAATCTATCCGAAGTCACCTTAGCAAGTTTTTCCACCGCGATCTCCCAACTTGGTTTAGTTTCAGCCTGTGGTTGCCTTGGTTGAAATCCCGGCGGATTGGTTGGCCTTTGTTGATTGCCTTGATCTTTCCATCCAAAGTTTGGATGATTTCTCCACCCCGGATTGTAAGTATTCGAGTAGGGATTATTTGGGGCATTTCGGTTGTAATTATTGACAAATTGTACCTGCTCAGAATCAACACACTCATTAATATCATGTTCACCTCCACAGAAAGAGCAACAAGCTACGTGTGCATTAGATGAACTTGGACCATCTCCACCTTGTCTACTTAGCAATTTCATCACATTATTCATTTGAGCACTCAGCATATTGAGAGTGTCCATTTCTATCATACCTGCGTGACGTCTCGTATTACCTCTTTCATTGGCCCATTGGTAGTTATTTGCTGCCATTTCTTCTATCAAATTATGAGCCTCTTGGGGTGATTTACCCATTAAAGCTCCACCTGCAGCTGCATCAATCATAGTTTTAGTAGAAAAAACTAAACCATTATAGAAGGTTTGTATGATTAACCATTCCGGCAGTCCATGATGTGGACATTTCCGAAGCAAATCTCTAAATCTTTCCCATGCCTCATATAATGATTCACCTTCCAATTGGCTAAAACTAGTGATATCCATTCTAAACTTAGCAGTCTTACCTGGTGGAAAATACTTATTTAAGAATGCTCTTGATAGTTCATCCCATCCAGTGAAAGTATTAGGAGCATGAGAGTGTAGCCAAAGTTTGGCCTTATCTCTCAATGAAAATGGGAATAATCTTAGCCTTATAGCATCATCACTAACTCCATTCATTTTAATTGTATCACAAATTTCCAAGAATGTAGCTAAGTGTGTATTAGGATCTTCTACTGCATTACCTCCAAATTGAGATTGTTGAACCATTTGGATAAGTGATGGTTTAATCTCAAAATTGTTAGCATTTACCGTAGGCCTTACTATGCTTGTTTGAGATCCTTGTGTTCCCGGTAGAGTATAATCTCGTAGAACTCGCCTATTTTGGTCATTTTCCGCCATTTCTTCTTCAAATGGTAGTTCTATCAAAATGTCCTCTATCGGTTGCCAAATCTCTTGTTCCTCTTGCTGTTGTGTGTGCCTCCTTTGTCTACGTAGTGTCCTCTCAATTTCTGGATCGAAAGGTGTAACTTCCCGAGACGCCCGGTGCATACACTACAAACAGAAATAAGAGATATTATGCAATTTCAATTGTCAAAAACTGATTACAATATAAGATTAAATATAATCAGCTCAACTAATAAAAATAAATCTGTCTAAATTAATAGAGTTGATTAGGCTCTAATATTGCCGCTCCCCGGCAACGGCGCCAAAAACTTGACGGGTTTTTACTTTAAGTGCAAGTTTAATTCCGATTTTACACCCGTTGGACTGCAAGTATACAGGTCGCAATTGTAGTACAAGATGTGTATCGGGTCGATCCCACGAGGAGCAATTAAAACAATTATTAGATACTAATTTACTCTATTATTTAGACTCACAATTAATTTGAGCAGAAACTTCAGATTTTAATTCAACTACAAAAATTCTTAAATAGATAAATGCAATATCTCAAGGGGAGTAGAATTCACTAAATATTAAGATCTAAGGATGTAGATTCCACTTATGACACAAAAGATCTAAAATGAATTAATTCAACACTTGTTACTGCTCTTGTTTAACCAAGGATTCATTTCCAGAAATACCAAAATCACATTCTCATGATAATAATGGGTTAAAACAGATTAGTTTGTCCTAATCTCTTGGTAAATACTAAATCTGTTCTTATTCACACATGAAATGCAGATTTCATCCACTTGAACGTATTTCTATTCTCATGAATATACAACTCAAGTTCTACTTGTGTCATTCCATTATTTTTACCATTTCTCAATGAATAAAAATAACTATAAACCTGCTATTGGTGATCAAGCAACAACAAGTAATCCAACATACACAAGTAGATAAGTTAATACAAGACATAACAAGAATGAATAACAATCACTTCATATCATTTGGCCATAAGTTTCATCTACTCCCTAGATAAAGAAAATTAGCTACTCATGAATGATAAAACACTCATAACTTCATTAATGTAAATCATCATGAATTACAAATACAAACAGAGTAAAGAAAGTCTTAGCCAAGATATGGTGAAGCCTTCCAAAAATCTCCTTTGTCTTGAACTTAGATGATTACAAGATGAAATCTCAATTGCCCCTTGCAAGTACCTAGCTAGAGAGAATATGTTTTTCTGTAAGAAGCTAAGCTACGAATGGTTCGCCAGACCTCCCTCAATGTCTCTGCATAAAAACTACTCAAAGGCTTATTTTTCCAAGTCAAATTCCAACTTTTGATTCCCCAAATCTAACTTTGTTATAATTGTCAATAACCAATATTTTTGACTTGAAAATAAGCCACTTTTCTTGCCCTTTTGTCTTCTGAAGCATGTGCACCGAATTCCCTTGCATCTTATAGCTGGAAAGTGGTGTGAACACAAGAGAATTGGCTGAGTCAAATTGCAGAATTTCGGCTATAAAACGCGCCTACACAAAACGCGGCATAACTCGCGTTTTGTATACTCGCGTTTTCACTCTGGCCTTATTTCAACTGCGATTTTCTCATTGATAAAGGCCAAACTAGCTTTTGTGCAAAACACAAAAGTTGTAGCCATTTGTGTTAGCTTTCCAATGCTTCAAGAATCATCCAAATCGGAGCTTTGTAGCCTGAGATATGATCGAAATACTGTCACCTGTTCAAACCTCTGTTTTAACTTCCGACCACAGGGTGCAGCTTCTGTATTCCAACGTTTTGCCCATGAAGATGGCAGAAATGGATTTCGATATCTTCATAAGAATTGTAGGTCTCTTTCTTAGCTTTAAAATGGTATAAAAATCACCTCAATCCGATAAGTGTAGCTCCAGATATGGTCAAAATACTGAAAAGTGTCAAAACTGACTTGTATTGCATTTCCTCACTTGAACGTTTTTCACTTCATTCTTCTTGTTGCCACTTAAATTCATCACCAAATCTCTATTTTTCACCTCAATTGACCTCCTTTGGTGATTGATTCATTATTCCTGCATAAAAATGAAGTTTTTACTATTAAAATCAATAGAAATGCAATATTATCCACTTTTACCAAAAATATATAATTTTACCAAAAACCTCTTTATTTTAATTATAAAACTAAATAATCAACTCAAAATTAACTAATAAAATGCACTTAAAAATACGTAAAATAAACTCTTATCAAATACCCCCACACTTGAATCATTGCTTGTCCTCAAGCAATATAAAATTCTAACCATCAATGATCCAAAAATTGAAAATAAACATATGTAGTATTTCAACTCCATTTCCTTGAATCAAGGTAAATAACCCTTATGTGATCTTTCCATTAAGTTCAAGTACTCATAATATCAAGCAAAGAAGAGCCAAGTATACCATAATTTTACCAATTCAACTCAACTTCTTATTTTTATCCAATTTCGCAAGCAAGCAACTCCTATAGTCAATAAAGATGCTAACTAATCTCATGATCAACTTCTTATTTTTCTTAAAGAGGGATTTAATTTACTTTTTTTATATATATATATATATATATATATATATATATATATATATATTTTAAGGATTAAATATTACTTAAGTTGTGAAAAATGCCTTTTGACGCGAAGATCAACATTTTTAGATGCAGATCCCCGGTTACTCAACATTTCACATACTCAAGTTGCTTTGCATACTCTTAATTCAAGTACCTTTTTACGCGAATGTCGACATTTGTAGATGCCAACCCCCGGTTACTCGGTACGAGAATCATTGGAGTAGAATAACCATTTTTTTTTTTTTTTTAACAATATATAATAAAATTCCCTCTAAGAGTAATCATGAGAAGAGTATGACACTTATTAACCATATTAATTTCTTATCTTATAAAATTAGATAAAAAGAAGAATTTTCATCAAATATACAAAATGTAGGCATAATTTTCTCCACTTTACTAGATATACTTTCCTATAGATGTAAAAATTATAATCACATAAAAATCATTTCCAAATTTTATGAGAAAAGAAGTATCAAAACCGCATATATTTATTTCAAAAGGATAAGTGACAAAATTTTATTTATTTATTATAGTTAATAACATATATATGTATAAGGTTTTGGAAAAATTTTGACAGAGTCTCCCCTTAAAAGTGGACTAAATCTCCCTGCCAGCAACCACAAGAAACACCATTTAAGCACAAGAATTATATCAAACACAACTAAAATCACAAGTACCACACATTTCTTCCCCCACACTTAGAATACACATTGTCCTCAATGTGTAGGGAAAGAAAAGAAAAGAAACAAAAGAAAGGAACAAGTGACTCCCCAAGTGAGATGACTGCAGTCCAGTGAAGCCTTGAATCATGAGTCATCGACCGCTCAACCATCCACAGTCAACGATCTACTAGTTACTGCCACAAGTTCCAATATTCAAAATAAGGAATGTAAGTTAACATTTTTCAAACAAAAGATAAAAATAACAAGCAAACAAAAGAAAAGCCAGCCAAAGGGCAGCCTCAATCATCCTCTTCATCGTCATCTTCATCATCATCGATGGGAGGTGGGCGTGTGCCTAAATGATCTTCAATTCGGTCCAGGCGAGTATCCATTCTGGCTAAATGATGGTCGATGTCGTCCAAGCGACCGAAAAGCCGCTGCCAGTTGGTCTGTGGCGGAGGAGGAGGTGGTGCTGCAGTAGATGGTCCAGCTCCATCGCGACCATGTCTAGCCTTTTGTCTCCGCTCCTGAACAGGGCGTGGAATGTCTCCCGTGCCAATACCAAGGCGGCGAAGAGTAGTGATAGTCATCTCAGCACGTGGTGGAACATACTCCCGCCGCATGCCTTCCAAGGGAACTTCAAAACGGGGGAAGATTAAAGTCAGTAGACGAGGAAATGAAAGTTTGAAAGAAGTTGTCTTACGCCTCGCCGTAGACCTAATGTGGCTGATGATGATGTTCGGCAATGAAATTCGAGCATACGGGGAAGTTCGGTTGTGGAACATGTAATCAAGGAAGTAAATATCGCTCTTGCGAACCTCCGTGTGCCCCGTCTTCTTTGGGATGACATTGTGAGCCATCATGTAAATGATAAGCCGATGACGAGGTTCGAATACATTTGCCAATATAGTCTCCTTTCTGGTAGAGCGAAAAGGTTGGTACTCGAGACCAAACCTAGCCATGGCCAATGATGGATCCCACCTCCTATTCGGGGGAACAAACTCCTTCTTCAAGTCTACTGGACGTCCGTCATCCATACACCCCAAAATAGCAGCCAAATCTTGCCGTGACAAGGTGATTCGTCTTCCGCGCACCCAGGACTCAATTATTTCTCCACTATGGCGCGCCTTACTTTCAATGTTGGCGTAAAACTCGCGCACCAGGTCTGGGTAGAAATGGTTTGGAAGGGTGAGAATCGGAGCCCATCCTAGCTGAGCAAAAGCTTCTGAGATGTTGTACATCATCTCAACTGGTGGACTGACGTGCATCTCAAATAAAAACTCCAAATTAGCACGCGCCTCATGCCACTCCTGATTCCTGCGAGTGTTGAACCTAGCACTGTCAAATACCGATCTTCCCGCTTTGGTCACTTTTGCATCTTTTTCCAAAACCTACAAATGAAAAAATAACAAAATAACTCAAACTCATACTTTAAACATAAAATCACTCCAAAGTAACACCAACTTAAACAAGCATTGGGTTGCCTCCCAATAAGCGCTTCTTTAAAGTCAATAGCTTGACTATATCACCTCATTTTTCAAGGAGGCTTAGTTAACGAATAATCCACCATTTTAGGCCTTGGTGGATCATTGTAAGGTGACTTAATAGAAAAAGCCACATGAACTAATGATGTGAGAAATGGAAGTGACTTACCTATTCCAAGTGTTTCATAGATATTACCTTGAATATGCACCACTTGAGAACTTACCAAAGGAAATGTCATGAGAGTATCTTGAGCAGGAATACCTTTAGAACCTATACTTTCACTGCACTCCTCAAGAGGGGTGAAAAATGAGTCATTAAAACTCACCTCTTGAGGCTCAAAGTTAGTTCCAAAGATATTATCATGTGAAATGGATATTTGCTCATTAAAACACCATTGAAATTCATCATTTTCATCCAAATGCAATCCATTTTCACATACAACATTCCTACCATTCATGCTAGGATCATTTTGCAAATTATTAGAGGAAATAACTTCACACAATGCATTCAATTGCTCATGTATTCTACCAAAGTGAGAAGCTAATTCATCTATTCTTTCCTCAATCCTATCAAAACGGTCAGAAGTCACATTAGCTAATTTTTCTATAGCTAACTCCCAAGGTGGCTTAGAATCATTAGCTACCATTTCAATTGCCAACTCCCAAGATGATTTTGATTCATATTGGACACATTCAGGTTGGTAATCATAAAAATACGGATAATCACTATATGCACATTGATTTTGCCAACCATAAGCAGGAGAATTGCTCCAATTAGCACTGTATTGATCAAAACAAGGATTGTAATGCTCTAATTTATCATAATAATCCACATTTTGTGCTTGCATACATGTATTAGTAGCATGATAACCTCCACACAAGTCACAAATCACATGATAAGAATTAAAAGCATTAACATTCCTCCTTTGCTCAATTTCATGCATCATGGTGTCCATTTGAACTTGTAACTTAATTACATCAAATTTTGCCTTTAAGCACCTTAAACCATCTTCAAAAGACATACATTCAGTAAATTCTTGGTTACCTCTATTAAAGGAGCTTTGCACTTGGTAACCATCCATTACCAATCTTCCATTTCTCAAGCATTGTCCTCCAAATTGTCCTACCCTTCTCATCACCTAAAATTGCTTTTAAACAACTTAAGAGCAAAATTAGTAAGAAGAATAGGTGATAAAACACATACACATATAAAACACAGAAAATAACATTCACAGTATAACTAATAATATGTCTAAACTAATAAAGTTACTCTTCACACCGATATTGCCAAATCTTCCCCGGCAACGGCGCCAAAAACTTGACGTGCGCGGAGTATACATATACAATTAAGCTCATCCTAATCAAGTTTTACATTTATAAACTCCTAAATACCCCACACGCGATTTATCGCAAGTATACGAATCGTGAGCTAGTATAGGGTATTAAGGGTCGATCCCACAAGGAAGATTGCAATTACCGGTACTACTTAAGCTTCTCTATTATTTAGACTATCAATGAATTATAACAAATTAAAACCTACTGAAATTATGCAAGAAAATAGCAAATAAAAGCTCCTTGGGTTGTGGTATCCCTAACTACTCATGCAAGTGCTATATTTGGATCATTAATTACTACATCTAGGCTAGTTATGGTGTAATTTCCTTATGCATTTGAATCCTACTTTCGTAGTGAATCAATTATACTTATAACTAATCCATACCTATTCTCATGGTTATGAAATTAGCTACAAGTTCATTTCTTCAGTGAAATTACATGAAATGAATCACTAAAAACCACATAGGTGCACCTCTACTTTCGTGAGTGTACTCCTTATGTTTAGTACTTCTTGAACTAATGTTAAATCTCAATTTTCATTGCAGAAATAACACCTTAGATAATCACAATTAATGGTACCAGATTAATCATGATTTAAAGAGTCAAAGTGCTAAATAACTTGCTCAAATCATAGCAGTTAAATAGCCAAATGATAAACACTAACAATCATAGAAAGTTCAACCAAACCCAAGGCATAAACTTTAGAAACACATAATAGACATAAATTCCAGAACTTGCATATTAACTATATTTAAGAATCCAATACAAAAGATAAAGAGTTGGAGAAGAGATAACCCATGTCACTTGAGCTTCAACTTCTCTTTCTTCATCTCCATTTTCATCCTAATCTAGCCATTATACAAGAATGGATGAACTACACTTACTACACTATCCTACACTAAGGAAATGGAAGAACTACATTTCTGCACTCTTCAAGCTTCTCCCGTATATTTCCCCCTATTTTCTGCTATGGACTCCAATCTCCTTTTTTGCAATGAATTTTGCTCTTTTATGATGAAAGGTGGTCAAGAAATGAGGATTACATCTCCCTTTTACAGCTGGGAATGTTTCTCACATGTCTAGCATCCAATGTGAGTTGGTGGAGGTGAAATTGAGTTTTACGCGTACAGAGCAGCCTTTTCTGACCAGTGATCCGATCTGCTACAGTACCTCGGATCCGTATGGATCCGAGCTCGGTTCCACTAACCCAGAAACAACCGAGGGTTCGGATGAATAGTGGATCCGAGTGTGGATCACTTGCTCTGTTTTTGGCCCAACTTCAACCAATCTTTTCTTGATGTTAGAGGCTGAACCAGCTCATGTCTAAAACACGAAAGTTGTAGCCTTTTGAGTTATCTTTCTAATGCATTAAGAATCACCTCATTTGGATCTGTGTAGGCTGAGATATGACTGAAATACCCTTGCCTGCTCATTGCCCTGTTCCAGCTTCGACCAGTAGAAATTTGCTATTGTAATTCGGCATTTTGACCTGGAAAACCTTCAAACTGGATTTAGATGTCTTCACCAAAGTTGTAGATCTATCTCTTATCTTCAAATGGGTTCAAGAATCATCCCAATCCGATCATTGTAACTCAAGTTATAGCCGAAATACGAAAATGTGTCAAAACTGTCAAAATACACAAAATCCAAGTAAAAAGTGATAAAAACCTCATTTAATCACTTAAAAACATTTATTCACCAATTATAGCCAAAATGATTCATATTCTTCCAATAATATAACCAAAGTGACTAAAAATAATATAAAATGTCATATAATTATTACGTAAATTAGTCACTTATCAAACTCCCCCACACTTAAATCATTGCTTGTCCTCAAGCAATTCACACATAATCAAATACAATGATTCAAGAGGTGAAACAATATATGCACTTTGTCCAATTTAATTCCTCAAGACTTGGAAAATAATTATTATATAATTATTCAATTTACACTAAATACTCATAATATCAAGTAAAGGAAAGATAATTATACCCTAAATTCAACAAGTTAAACTTAATCTTTTACCCTAACCTAATTTCACAAATAAGCAACCCACATAGTCGATTTATAGCCTTCCTCCTCCTATAATCATCTTTTTCTCAAAATTCTATAACTAAGAGGGATTTATTCATACTAATTTTACTTAAATAGTGAAAATGCCTTTTTACGCGAAAATCGACACTTTTAGGTGAAGATCCCCGGTTACTCAACATTTCACTTATTCAAGTTGCTAATGCATACTCTTAATTCAAGTACCTTTTTACGCGAATGTCGACATTTGTAGATGCCAACCCCCGGTTACTCGGTACGAGAATCATTGGAGTAGAACAATTTTTATTTACTTTCTTTTCTTTTCTCTTTTTTTTTTCTTTTTTTTTTTACTTTTTTTTTCTTTTTCAGAAATAAAGGACAATAAATAGATATTCCCTCTTAGAAAATATATAAGACTAATCAAAGGAGGAGTATAACCTTTATCGACTATATCAATCACTTACTTGCAAAATTAAATAAAGAGAAGAAATCTCATTAAACATGTAAAATTATAGGCATAATTTTCCTCACTTTACCAAATATACTTTCTAAAATGTAAAAATTCTAATTGCATAATAACTATTTCCAAGTTAAATGAGGACTAAACCTTCCAAAATACACATAAAGTTTCAACAATTGGAAGAATAAAACACTTAAGGTTGGAATACTTTGCCCTTTTTGAATGAAAATGCAAAAATTTGAAGAACTTTTGGGCCATAGTGAAATATTGGAAAAGATTTTAGAAAAATTTTTACAGAGTTTCTCCTTATAAATGGATGAAAACTCCCTGCCAACAAACCCAATTTCAAGCAAATTATCCACATGGCAAATAATTCAAACACAATTCCAATATTTCTAAGCATTTAAATCCACAAAATATCATCACATAGCATTAGAATGCAAGTTCACATATTTCCTCCCCCACACTTAAACTTCACATTGTCCTCAATGTGAGAAAAGGAAAATAAAGAAAGAGTAAAAGAAAATACTCCCCTTATGACTTGTGCAATCCGAATCCATGTCCAAGTGATGAATTTCCAACCGTATTTGAGAAAGAATGGAAGTTCACTTATTGCACCCTTTGCAATTGAGATCATTTGCATGAACTCTTGCCATTGCCACCTACAAAACACACAAAAACATTAATCGAACAACTAAAACTTACTAAAAACAAGCCAACATGAAGAAAAGTGGAGTTGAAAAGTGATCCAAGCCTTCGTTTTTAAAAGGATCCGAGGTCGTTTTTGAAAGGATCCGAGGTCGGTTCATTGTGAGTGAGCTCGGATCAAGAAGTTCGAATTTTTTTCTAATTGCAGAAGTGGATCCGAGGCCTTGGATCCATATGGATCCGAGCTCGGATCAAGAAGCTCGAAGTTTTTCTCTGATTGCAGAAGTGGATCCGAGGCCTTGGATCCATATGGATCCGAGGCCTTGGATCCATTGAATCTGCACTTATTGCAGAATTTTTGCAATTTTCAGTTTGACCCCAATTCTTCAAAATACACCCTAGATCATTTCTATGTCAAAATAAATCGTTCACGCACATGTAAAATGATCTAAACATGCATTCTAAACCTCTTTAATGCATCAAAAATCACAATTACTGAATTTGAGGTATTGAGATCTTTGATCAAACTTCGCCTTTTTCACCTCATTTGGTCACTTTTGCATCTTTTTCCAAAACCTACAAATGAAAAAATAACAAAATAACTCAAACTCATACTTTAAACATAAAATCACTCCAAAGTAACACCAACTTAAACAAGCATTGGGTTGCCTCCCAATAAGCGCTTCTTTAAAGTCAATAGCTTGACTATATCACCTCATTTTTCAAGGAGGCTTAGTTAACGAATAATCCACCATTTTAGGCCTTGGTGGATCATTGTAAGGTGACTTAATAGAAAAAGCCACATGAACTAATGATGTGAGAAATGGAAGTGACTTACCTATTCCAAGTGTTTCATAGATATTACCTTGAATATGCACCACTTGAGAACTTACCAAAGGAAATGTCATGAGAGTATCTTGAGCAGGAATACCTTTAGAACCTATACTTTCACTGCACTCCTCAAGAGGGGTGAAAAATGAGTCATTAAAACTCACCTCTTGAGGCTCAAAGTTAGTTCCAAAGATATTATCATGTGAAATGGATATTTGCTCATTAAAACACAATTGAAATTCATCATTTTCATCCAAATGCAATCCATTTTCACATACAACATTCCTACCATTCATGCTAGGATCATTTTGCAAATTATTAGAGGAAATAACTTCACACAATGCATTCAATTGCTCATGTATTCTACCAAAGTGAGAAGCTAATTCATCTATTCTTTCCTCAATCCTATCAAAACGGTCAGAAGTCACATTAGCTAATTTTTCTATAGCTAACTCCCAAGGTGGCTTAGAATCATTAGCTACCATTTCAATTGCCAACTCCCAAGATGATTTTGATTCATATTGGACACATTCAGGTTGGTAATCATAAAAATACGGATAATCACTATATGCACATTGATTTTGCCAACCATAAGCAGGAGAATTGCTCCAATTAGCACTGTATTGATCAAAACAAGGATTGTAATGCTCTAATTTATCATAATAATCCACATTTTGTGCTTGCATACATGTATTAGTAGCATGATAACCTCCACACAAGTCACAAATCACATGATAAGAATTAAAAGCATTAACATTCCTCCTTTGCTCAATTTCATGCATCATGGTGTCCATTTGAACTTGTAACTTAATTACATCAAATTTTGCCTTTAAGCACCTTAAACCATCTTCAAAAGACATACATTCAGTAAATTCTTGGTTACCTCTATTAAAGGAGCTTTGCACTTGGTAACCATCCATTACCAATCTTCCATTTCTCAAGCATTGTCCTCCAAATTGTCCTACCCTTCTCATCACCTAAAATTGCTTTTAAACAACTTAAGAGCAAAATTAGTAAGAAGAATAGGTGATAAAACACATACACATATAAAACACAGAAAATAACATTCACAGTATAACTAATAATATGTCTAAACTAATAAAGTTACTCTTCACACCGATATTGCCAAATCTTCCCCGGCAACGGCGCCAAAAACTTGACGTGCGCGGAGTATACATATACAATTAAGCTCATCCTAATCAAGTTTTACATTTATAAACTCCTAAATACCCCACACGCGATTTATCGCAAGTATACGAATCGTGAGCTAGTATAGGGTATTAAGGGTCGATCCCACAAGGAAGATTGCAATTACCGGTACTACTTAAGCTTCTCTATTATTTAGACTATCAATGAATTATAACAAATTAAAACCTACTGAAATTATGCAAGAAAATAGCAAATAAAAGCTCCTTGGGTTGTGGTATCCCTAACTACTCATGCAAGTGCTATATTTGGATCATTAATTACTACATCTAGGCTAGTTATGGTGTAATTTCCTTATGCATTTGAATCCTACTTTCGTAGTGAATCAATTATACTTATAACTAATCCATACCTATTCTCATGGTTATGAAATTAGCTACAAGTTCATTTCTTCAGTGAAATTACATGAAATGAATCACTAAAAACCACATAGGTGCACCTCTACTTTCGTGAGTGTACTCCTTATGTTTAGTACTTCTTGAACTAATGTTAAATCTCAATTTTCATTACAGAAATAACACCTTAGATAATCACAATTAATGGTACCAGATTAATCATGATTTAAAGAGTCAAAGTGCTAAATAACTTGCTCAAATCATAGCAGTTAAATAGCCAAATGATAAACACTAACAATCATAGAAAGTTCAACTAAACCCAAGGCATAAACTTTAGAAACACATAATAGACATAAATTCCAGAACTTGCATATTAACTATATTTAAGAATCCAATACAAAAGATAAAGAGTTGGAGAAGAGATAACCCATGTCACTTGAGCTTCAACTTCTCTTTCTTCATCTCCATTTTCATCCTAATCTAGCCATTATACAAGAATGGATGAACTACACTTACTACACTATCCTACACTAAGGAAATGGAAGAACTACATTTCTGCACTCTTCAAGCTTCTCCCGTATATTTCCCCCTATTTTCTGCTATGGACTCCAATCTCCTTTTTTGCAATGAATTTTGCTCTTTTATGATGAAAGGTGGTCAAGAAATGAGGATTACATCTCCCTTTTACAGCTGGGAATGTTTCTCACATGTCTAGCATCCAATGTGAGTTGGTGGAGGTGAAATTGAGTTTTACGCGTACAGAGCAGCCTTTTCTGACCAGTGATCCGATCTGCTACAGTACCTCGGATCCGTATGGATCCGAGCTCGGTTCCACTAACCCAGAAACAACCGAGGGTTCGGATGAATAGTGGATCCGAGTGTGGATCACTTGCTCTGTTTTTGGCCCAACTTCAACCAATCTTTTCTTGATGTTAGAGGCTGAACCAGCTCATGTCTAAAACACGAAAGTTGTAGCCTTTTGAGTTATCTTTCTAATGCATTAAGAATCACCTCATTTGGATCTGTGTAGGCTGAGATATGACTGAAATACCCTTGCCTGCTCATTGCCCTGTTCCAGCTTCGACCAGTAGAAATTTGCTATTGTAATTCGGCATTTTGACCTGGAAAACCTTCAAACTGGATTTAGATGTCTTCACCAAAGTTGTAGATCTATCTCTTATCTTCAAATGGGTTCAAGAATCATCCCAATCCGATCATTGTAACTCAAGTTATAGCCGAAATACGAAAATGTGTCAAAACTGTCAAAATACACAAAATCCAAGTAAAAAGTGATAAAAACCTCATTTAATCACTTAAAAACATTTATTCACCAATTATAGCCAAAATGATTCATATTCTTCCAATAATATAACCAAAGTGACTAAAAATAATATAAAATGTCATATAATTATTACGTAAATTAGTCACTTATCAAACTCCCCCACACTTAAATCATTGCTTGTCCTCAAGCAATTCACACATAATCAAATACAATGATTCAAGAGGTGAAACAATATATGCACTTTGTCCAATTTAATTCCTCAAGACTTGGAAAATAATTATTATATAATTATTCAATTTACACTAAATACTCATAATATCAAGTAAAGGAAAGATAATTATACCCTAAATTCAACAAGTTAAACTTAATCTTTTACCCTAACCTAATTTCACAAATAAGCAACCCACATAGTCGATTTATAGCCTTCCTCCTCCTATAATCATCTTTTTCTCAAAATTCTATAACTAAGAGGGATTTATTCATACTAATTTTACTTAAATAGTGAAAATGCCTTTTTACGCGAAAATCGACACTTTTAGGTGAAGATCCCCGGTTACTCAACATTTCACTTATTCAAGTTGCTAATGCATACTCTTAATTCAAGTACCTTTTTACGCGAATGTCGACATTTGTAGATGCCAACCCCCGGTTACTCGGTACGAGAATCATTGGAGTAGAACAATTTTTATTTACTTTCTTTTCTTTTCTCTTTTTTTTTTTCTTTTTTTTTTTACTTTTTTTTTCTTTTTCAAAAATAAAGGACAATAAATAGATATTCCCTCTTAGAAAATATATAAGACTAATCAAAGGAGGAGTATAACCTTTATCGACTATATCAATCACTTACTTGCAAAATTAAATAAAGAGAAGAAATCTCATTAAACATGTAAAATTATAGGCATAATTTTCCTCACTTTACCAAATATACTTTCTAAAATGTAAAAATTCTAATTGCATAATAACTATTTCCAAGTTAAATGAGGACTAAACCTTCCAAAATACACATAAAGTTTCAACAATTGGAAGAATAAAACACTTAAGGTTGGAATACTTTGCCCTTTTTGAATGAAAATGCAAAAATTTGAAGAACTTTTGGGCCATAGTGAAATATTGGAAAAGATTTTAGAAAAATTTTTACAGAGTTTCTCCTTATAAATGGATGAAAACTCCCTGCCAACAAACCCAATTTCAAGCAAATTATCCACATGGCAAATAATTCAAACACAATTCCAATATTTCTAAGCATTTAAATCCACAAAATATCATCACATAGCATTAGAATGCAAGTTCACATATTTCCTCCCCCACACTTAAACTTCACATTGTCCTCAATGTGAGAAAAGGAAAATAAAGAAAGAGTAAAAGAAAATACTCCCCTTATGACTTGTGCAATCCGAATCCATGTCCAAGTGATGAATTTCCAACCGTATTTGAGAAAGAATGGAAGTTCACTTATTGCACCCTTTGCAATTGAGATCATTTGCATGAACTCTTGCCATTGCCACCTACAAAACACACAAAAACATTAATCGAACAACTAAAACTTACTAAAAACAAGCCAACATGAAGAAAAGTGGAGTTGAAAAGTGATCCAAGCCTTCGTTTTTAAAAGGATCCGAGGTCGTTTTTGAAAGGATCCGAGGTCGGTTCATTGTGAGTGAGCTCGGATCAAGAAGTTCGAATTTTTTTCTAATTGCAGAAGTGGATCCGAGGCCTTGGATCCATATGGATCCGAGCTCGGATCAAGAAGCTCGAAGTTTTTCTCTGATTGCAGAAGTGGATCCGAGGCCTTGGATCCATATGGATCCGAGGCCTTGGATCCATTGAATCTGCACTTATTGCAGAATTTTTGCAATTTTCAGTTTGACCCCAATTCTTCAAAATACACCCTAGATCATTTCTATGTCAAAATAAATCGTTCATGCACATGTAAAATGATCTAAACATGCATTCTAAACCTCTTTAATGCATCAAAAATCACAATTACTGAATTTGAGGTATTGAGATCTTTGATCAAACTTCGCCTTTTTCACCTCATTTGGTCACTTTTGCATCTTTTTCCAAAACCTACAAATGAAAAAATAACAAAATAACTCAAACTCATACTTTAAACATAAAATCACTCCAAAGTAACACCAACTTAAACAAGCATTGGGTTGCCTCCCAATAAGCGCTTCTTTAAAGTCAATAGCTTGACTATATCACCTCATTTTTCAAGGAGGCTTAGTTAACGAATAATCCACCATTTTAGGCCTTGGTGGATCATTGTAAGGTGACTTAATAGAAAAAGCCACATGAACTAATGATGTGAGAAATGGAAGTGACTTACCTATTCCAAGTGTTTCATAGATATTATCTTGAATATGCACCACTTGAGAACTTACCAAAGGAAATGTCATGAGAGTATCTTGAGCAGGAATACCTTTAGAACCTATACTTTCACTGCACTCCTCAAGAGGGGTGAAAAATGAGTCATTAAAACTCACCTCTTGAGGCTCAAAGTTAGTTCCAAAGATATTATCATGTGAAATGGATATTTGCTCATTAAAACACAATTGAAATTCATCATTTTCATCCAAATGCAATCCATTTTCACATACAACATTCCTACCATTCATGCTAGGATCATTTTGCAAATTATTAGAGGAAATAACTTCACACAATGCATTCAATTGCTCATGTATTCTACCAAAGTGAGAAGCTAATTCATCTATTCTTTCCTCAATCCTATCAAAACGGTCAGAAGTCACATTAGCTAATTTTTCTATAGCTAACTCCCAAGGTGGCTTAGAATCATTAGCTACCATTTCAATTGCCAACTCCCAAGATGATTTTGATTCATATTGGACACATTCAGGTTGGTAATCATAAAAATACGGATAATCACTATATGCACATTGATTTTGCCAACCATAAGCAGGAGAATTGCTCCAATTAGCACTGTATTGATCAAAACAAGGATTGTAATGCTCTAATTTATCATAATAATCCACATTTTGTGCTTGCATACATGTATTAGTAGCATGATAACCTCCACACAAGTCACAAATCACATGATAAGAATTAAAAGCATTAACATTCCTCCTTTGCTCAATTTCATGCATCATGGTGTCCATTTGAACTTGTAACTTAATTACATCAAATTTTGCCTTTAAGCACCTTAAACCATCTTCAAAAGACATACATTCAGTAAATTCTTGGTTACCTCTATTAAAGGAGCTTTGCACTTGGTAACCATCCATTACCAATCTTCCATTTCTCAAGCATTGTCCTCCAAATTGTCCTACCCTTCTCATCACCTAAAATTGCTTTTAAACAACTTAAGAGCAAAATTAGTAAGAAGAATAGGTGATAAAACACATACACATATAAAACACAGAAAATAACATTCACAGTATAACTAATAATATGTCTAAACTAATAAAGTTACTCTTCACACCGATATTGCCAAATCTTCCCCGGCAACGGCGCCAAAAACTTGACGTGCGCGGAGTATACATATACAATTAAGCTCATCCTAATCAAGTTTTACATTTATAAACTCCTAAATACCCCACACGCGATTTATCGCAAGTATACGAATCGTGAGCTAGTATAGGGTATTAAGGGTCGATCCCACAAGGAAGATTGCAATTACCGGTACTACTTAAGCTTCTCTATTATTTAGACTATCAATGAATTATAACAAATTAAAACCTACTGAAATTATGCAAGAAAATAGCAAATAAAAGCTCCTTGGGTTGTGGTATCCCTAACTACTCATGCAAGTGCTATATTTGGATCATTAATTACTACATCTAGGCTAGTTATGGTGTAATTTCCTTATGCATTTGAATCCTACTTTCGTAGTGAATCAATTATACTTATAACTAATCCATACCTATTCTCATGGTTATGAAATTAGCTACAAGTTCATTTCTTCAGTGAAATTACATGAAATGAATCACTAAAAACCACATAGGTGCACCTCTACTTTCGTGAGTGTACTCCTTATGTTTAGTACTTCTTGAACTAATGTTAAATCTCAATTTTCATTGCAGAAATAACACCTTAGATAATCACAATTAATGGTACCAGATTAATCATGATTTAAAGAGTCAAAGTGCTAAATAACTTGCTCAAATCATAGCAGTTAAATAGCCAAATGATAAACACTAACAATCATAGAAAGTTCAACCAAATCCAAGGCATAAACTTTAGAAACACATAATAGACATAAATTCCAGAACTTGCATATTAACTATATTTAAGAATCCAATACAAAAGATAAAGAGTTGGAGAAGAGATAACCCATGTCACTTGAGCTTCAACTTCTCTTTCTTCATCTCCATTTTCATCCTAATCTAGCCATTATACAAGAATGGATGAACTACACTTACTACACTATCCTACACTAAGGAAATGGAAGAACTACATTTCTGCACTCTTCAAGCTTCTCCCGTATATTTCCCCCTATTTTCTGCTATGGACTCCAATCTCCTTTTTTGCAATGAATTTTGCTCTTTTATGATGAAAGGTGGTCAAGAAATGAGGATTACATCTCCCTTTTACAGCTGGGAATGTTTCTCACATGTCTAGCATCCAATGTGAGTTGGTGGAGGTGAAATTGAGTTTTACGCGTACAGAGCAGCCTTTTCTGACCAGTGATCCGATCTGCTACAGTACCTCGGATCCGTATGGATCCGAGCTCGGTTCCACTAACCCAGAAACAACCGAGGGTTCGGATGAATAGTGGATCCGAGTGTGGATCACTTGCTCTGTTTTTGGCCCAACTTCAACCAATCTTTTCTTGATGTTAGAGGCTGAACCAGCTCATGTCTAAAACACGAACGTTGTAGCCTTTTGAGTTATCTTTCTAATGCATTAAGAATCACCTCATTTGGATCTGTGTAGGCTGAGATATGACTGAAATACCCTTGCCTGCTCATTGCCCTGTTCCAGCTTCGACCAGTAGAAATTTGCTATTGTAATTCGGCATTTTGACCTGGAAAACCTTCAAACTGGATTTAGATGTCTTCACCAAAGTTGTAGATCTATCTCTTATCTTCAAATGGGTTCAAGAATCATCCCAATCCGATCATTGTAACTCAAGTTATAGCCGAAATACGAAAATGTGTCAAAACTGTCAAAATACACAAAATCCAAGTAAAAAGTAATAAAAACCTCATTTAATCACTTAAAAACATTTATTCACCAATTATAGCCAAAATGATTCATATTCTTCCAATAATATAACCAAAGTGACTAAAAATAATATAAAATGTCATATAATTATTACGTAAATTAGTCACTTATCAATAGCATCATTAATTTGAATTTAATATAACAAACATATTTATAATTGATAAGAGTTTATTTTACGTATTTTTAAGTGCATTTTATTAGTTAATTTTGAGTTGATTATTTAGTTTTATAATTAAAATAAAGAGGTTTTTGGTAAAATTATATATTTTTGGTAAAAGTGGATAATATTGCATTTCTATTGATTTTAATAGTAAAAACTTCATTTTTATGCAGGAATAATGAATCAATCACCAAAGGAGGTCAATTGAGGTGAAAAATAGAGATTTGGTGATGAATTTAAGTGGCAACAAGAAGAATGAAGTGAAAAACGTTCAAGTGAGGAAATGCAATACAAGTCAGTTTTGACACTTTTCAGTATTTTGACCATATCTGGAGCTACACTTATCGGATTGAGGTGATTTTTATACCATTTTAAAGCTAAGAAAGAGACCTACAATTCGTATGAAGACATCGAAATCCATTTCTGCCATCTTCATGGGCAAAACGTTGGAATACAGAAGCTGCACCCTGTGGTCGGAAGTTAAAACAGAGGTTTGAACAATATTCATGAGAATAGAAATACATTCAAGTGGATGAAATCTGCATTTCATGTGTAAATAAGAACAGATTTAGTATTTACCAAGAGATTAGGAAAAACTAATCTGTTTTAACCCATTATTATCATGAGAATGTGAATTTGGTATTTCTGGAAATGAATCCTTGGTTAAACAAGAGCAGTAACAAGTGTTGAATTAATTCATTTTAGATCTTTTGAGTCATAAGTGGAATCTACATCCCTAGATCTTAATATTTAGTGAATTCTACTCCTATTGTGAAATTGCATTTATCTATTTAAGAATTTTTGTAGTTGAATTAAAATCTGAAGTTTCTGCTCAAATTAATTGTAAGTCTAAATAATAGAGTAAATTAGTATCTAATAATTGTTTTAATTGCTCCTCGTGGGATCGACCCGATACACATCTTGTACTACAATTGCGACCTGTATACTTGCAGTCCAACGGGTGTAAAATCGGAATTAAACTTGCATTGATAAAAAAATTCCCGTCAATAATGCTTACAATGAGTTTTAACAAATTGTATTAGGAGGTTAAATATTTGGCCTTATGAAGGCCTTGTGACAAAAAGAATTGAAAGACAAGATTTTTAAGATTAAAAAAGACATTGAAGTCAAAATTCGTTTTTGGATAGTTTAGCCTAACATTTATTATATGCTGTAAATATAGAAAATTTAGGAAGCTATTGCATGAGTTTTTACGAACCTCTAGTTTTAGGTCACTATGTTTCTTTACTAACTTTGTTTTCAAGTATACATTTTTTTATCTCTATGGTTTTTATCCAAAATAACTTTTGAAAGACTTTAAATTGCTCAAATGGTTCTAATTTGTCCAAAAAACAATTAACTTTTCAATCTAACATTTTATTTTATATCCAAAATTGCCCCCATAAATCAAGGTAACAAAAAATATTGAAATTACAATCTTTCATTCTTGTTTTCTTTTTCATTAACTAACTCCCAAATTATTTTAAGCTCTTCTAATTGCAATATCAAAGTACGATTTAACTCTATATCCTAAATCAACTTTGACACCAATTTTAATCTAGTTACCAAATAATAAATATAATTCTAAAACTACTAAACTTCTAAAAAGGCTTAGTTTAATTTTTGTCAAAAATGCTTCTCTTAAATCAAACTCTTGATGTTGTCATCTTCAATGCCATCACAAGTTTCAATTGTCATTCCAACCTCTGCAACAGTATAGCTGACGTGCAATTCAAATTTAATTTTGATCTTCTTCACTAGTAGGTGTGAAACATACTTGTACTTTGCACACAATTTGGCTGCTAATCCCGCTTGATCAAAAAATTTATCAATGTTCACCCATTCACCAATAGGGCCTTTAAATTTTCTTGGATAATAAAAATTCACACAATCTTTAACAAATAAACCATACCTTTCTTTTCACCAATAATTTTTACCATAATAATTTTCAATTCCATGATTGCCAATAGTTTCAACCACCATACAATTACCAATAATTTCTTTTATATCTTCATCCACAACCAAATTGATGCATTCATTGACAAATTCTTCTTCATCAATCACCCCAAACAAAGTACGCAAATCATAATTTTCAACCATATAAAAAATTTCACAAGTACTTTTTTCATTATCAACAAACACATCTTCTTCTAAATTAACTTTCCATGTCAAACCAAGTTTTGATTTACAATCAAATTCATAATCATACTCCATCCAAATATAACAAAGATTTGATCAAAATTACTGAAGTGATTGAGAATCAGTAAAGACTCTCGTGTAATATTTTTCAACCACGGATTTCTGCATTATCTTAAAAAATAACTTGGCCTTCCTTTTCTTATCATCATTTGACAAATCATAGAAAGAATTGATTTTGAGAATTTCATCCAAATTACACCTTTTGAGATAGTTCTCCATTAGCATTCTAATCTTTCATCATACGTGCTCAGTAGGTGCAAAATTTTTTATTTTTCACCATTAACAAATTCTCTCTCTACGGCTACTCGAGATAATTTACATACCTTCACAAAGATTTTTCCTTCCCTGCTTGAATTTGTTGGCCTCCCTCGTTCAGGCTTGAACAAACTCCACTGTAGATAATCAACAATTTGACAGGACCTTTTTCCCTAATCACTTCATAACACCAATAATTTTGATAGAGTCTCTCTTTTAGATCTCCGTCCAATTAGGGTCAATTTTTCCCCAATTCTAAGTGATGAACGACTACTCCAAACTAACCCTTGTGATCCAATCCTTTAATATACAAGCACTCTACCATAACCTCTATATCTCCTTTTATCGCACAGGTTCCTGTATCATAAATTTTGCAAACCTTCTAGGCACTACAGATACCCCAATATTAAACTCTTGAAATAGGTGTGACGCCCCCACTTCTCCCTAAGGCGAACCAAAGGGTATCCGCGGGACGCCTGCCCAACTCTCGCTAGGACTCATGACCAATCTTGTTCAAGCTTAATACAATATTATCTATCGCAACAAGGCAAGTAAGAAAGATAAGTCGCTTCCATAAGTAACATTAAAATTTACACCACAAGTTCCATAATATAACAATCATCCAATTCTTACATTTGATCCCAAAAGATATCTCAATCCCCAAAGTACAAAATAGCCAAGCAGTCTAGTCAATTATATTTGGACCCTAATACAAAAGTACTTCAAAAGGGGTTCCATCAAGTTCCACATACTCCATCCCTGTTAAGAAAAACAAATCTACGGGGTGAGCAGAACGCTCGTGAGGCCAAGAACACACATACAAGCACATAGTTCAAGTAGTAAGCCCAAATAACAGGTCAAATGATACAGTGTGAGTAATTAACAATTCAAGTGAAATATAGCTGATTTTTCTTAAATCGCGTATACTAGGGTTTTTAACTTATAATCACTAACTTATTATTATCACTTCTAATCATATAATATTTCCGCATCCAAAAGTCACTCTTACCTACCAAATTTGATCCTCACTCCGTACCAAATAATCACACTACGAAAAAACGTGAAAATCCTAATTCGCGCTAACTTGAAAACGGAAAGAGAAAACCCTTACTTCTATATTCAATTTGCACTTATTGTGGAGTGATTGGGTAGTAAGGCTAATATAAAAGAATAATTTTCCAAATAAAAGGGTATTTTTAAGAAAAAATATAAAGAATTTTACGGGTCCTCACATAACTTATATAACTTGATAACGAAAACGCGAATATCCTAGATGGGTCAAGTGATAATCACTCTCAAGCCGTACGCAAGTTGCAAGCATCTACCTAATCCTCGAGCATAAATTTGGGCAACACGCCCTTTGAATTTACCTATTTTCCAGCAATTTATGGCTTCATTCTTTTCCTCAATCAATCCCAAAGTTACACACAAAATAATCTCATTTCAATAGCCGTTCAATAGGCTCAAGGTCATGCAAGTACAAAATCAAGCTAACGACATGTGCGGAAATGAAGTTTAGCAAATGACAGATTTGACGTTGTTTTGCGTAACGGACACAACCGAAACTACGCTTTTTGGATTGGGGTGCAATTTATTACCGTTTCGAAGCTAAGGCAGAGAGCTACAACTTTGGATGAAGATCACCTAGTCCAGTTTGTAGTGTATCTAGGTGAAAATTTTGAATTACTAAACCAGAAGCGCACAAACAGGTCAGTTAACTGCGCTATATTTAAACAACAATAACTCAGGCTACCGAAATCCAAACGAGGTGATTCCAAGGGCGTTGGAAAGATAAGACATAGCACTACAACTTTCATGTTTTTGGCTAAAGGCTAATTGAGTACAAATCAGGGGTGAACAGACACGGTTAGTGTTGTGTAATATCAAAATTGTCCATTGGGCTAAACCTATGAGAGTCAGGGGTATTTTTGTCTTTCATAAGCTACGTTGCTCCGATTGAGGTGAAATTTTGTAGAAAACTATAAAAAATCATTCTCTACAACTTTCCTGTTTTATGGTAAGTCTAATTCGGCCTCTAACATAATGAACTGGAACCGGCAGAACTGAAGCTACAATTTCCAGAAATCTGGAATTTTGTTATAATTCACATTTTTACCTGAACGCTACCACTACTTTCTCCTTTACAAGATTATATACCATATATATACATCATATAACACCTAACCCACAAGAAATATAAGTGAATCAATCAAAACCCTAACTCAAAATCATCACTCCAATCATCAAAATCATTTGAAACAAGCATCACAAGCACAATTCTAACATTAATACCCAACTTAATCATGATTAATGGAGAAAGAAAGGTTGATCAGCCATTATACCTCAAGACAAGAGCTTGCAAGAAGGATCCTCCACTTCTCCTTGAAATTTTTTGGTTCCTCAAGCTTCCCAAGCTTCCAAACTAGTGATTAATCGGTTTAGTTTTTCTTGTTTGCACTCAAAAGGTTGGATTCAAGGTTGAAAATTGAAAACTCTCTTCACTCTTTTGCCTCTCCTTGCTCTCGGCCAAAACAGAAAAAAAATGGTGAAGAATGAACTCAAATGAAAGATAAGAAGGTAAGACATTGGCTTGGTCAAGGAACCATAGGTGGCCAACACTTGTCACCACCAAAACCAACTAAAATTTTGTTTTCTTTTCCTTGCATTTTGGGTCAAATATTCGGCTATAAGGGCTGAGGATGAGGGAGATATTTTGCAACAATATTAAGGAAATATGGTGGTAGGGAAGTGGTAGTCAAGTGGTGTGTTCAATCGGTAGTGATCGATACCCGTCGGTTTGAGCTGATTTTTCCTTAAATCGCGTATACTAGGGTTTTTTAACTTATAATCACTAACTTATTATTATCACTTCTAATCATATAATATTTCCGCATCCAAAAGTCACTCTTACCTACCAAATTTGATCCTCACTCCGTACCAAATAATCACACTACGAAAAAACGTGAAAATCCTAATTCGCGCTAACTTGAAAACGCAAAGAGAAAGACCCTTACTTCTATATTCATTTGCACTTATTGTGGAGTGATTGGGTAGTAAGGCTAATATAAAAGAATAATTTCCAAATAAAAGGGTATTTTTAAGAAAAATATAAAGAATTACGGTAGGGTCCCTCACATAACTTATATAACTTGATAACGAAAACGCGAATTATCCTAGATGGGTCAAGTGATAATCACTCTCAAGCCGTACGCAAGTTGCAAGCATCTACCTAATCCTCGAGCATAAATTTGGGCAACACGCCCTTTGAATTTACCTATTTTCCAGCAATTTATGGCTCATTCTTTTCCTCAATCAATCCCAAAGTTACACACAAAATAATCTCATTTCAATAGCCGTTGAATAGGCTCAAGGTCATTGCAAGTACAAAATCAAGCTAACGACATGTGCGGAAATGAAGTTTAGCAAAAGACAGATTTGACGTTGTTTTGCGTAACAGACACAACCGAAACTACGCTTTTTGGATTGGGGTGCAATTTATACCGTTTCGAAGCTAAGGCAGAGAGCTACAACTTTGATGAAGATCACCTAGTCCAGTTTGTAGTGTATCTAGGTCAAAATTTTGAATTACTAAACCAGAAGCGCACAAACAGGTCAGTTAACTGCGCTATGTTTAAACAACAATAACTCAGGCTACCGAAATTCAAACGAGGGTGATTCCAGGGGCGTTGGAAAGATAAGACATAGCACTACAACTTTCATGTTTTGGCTAAATGCTAATTCAGTACAAATCAGGGTGAACAGGACACGGTTAGTGTTGTGTAATATCAAAATTGTCCATTGGGCTAAACCTATGAGAGTCAGGGGTATTTTTGTCTTTTCATAAGCTACGTTGCTCCGATTGAGGTGAAATTTTGTAGAAAACTATAAAAAATCATTCTCTACAACTTTCATGTTTTATGGTAAGTCTAATTCGGCCTCTAACATAATGAACTGGAACCGGGCAGAACTGAAGCTACAATTTCCAGAAATCTGGAATTTTGTTTATAATTCACATTTTTACCTTAACGCTACCACTACTTTCTCCTTTACAAGATTATATACCATATATATACATCATATAACACCTAAACCACAAGAAATATAAGTGAATCAATCAAAACCCTAACTCAAAATCATCACTCCAATCATCAAAACCATTTGAAACAAGCATCACAAGCACAATTCTAACATTAATACCCAACTTAATCATGATTAATGGAGAAAGAAAGGTTGGTCAGCCATTATACCTCAAGACAAGAGCTTGCAAGAAGGATCCTCCACTTCTCCTTGAAATTTTTTGGTTCCTCAAGCTTCCCAAGCTTCCAAACTAGTGATTAATCGGTTTAGTTTTTCTTGTTTGCACTCAAAAGGTTGGATTCAAGGTTGAAAATTGAAAAACTCTCTTCACTCTTTTGCCTCTCCTTGCTCTCGGCCAAAAACAGAAAAAAAAATGGTGAAGAATGAACTCAAATGAAAGATAAGAAGGTAAGACATTGGCTTGGTCAAGGAACCATAGGTGGCCAACACTTGTCACCACCAAAAACCAACTAAAATTTTGTTTTCTTTTCCTTGCATTTTGGGTCAAATATTTCGGCTATAAGGGCTGAGGATGAGGGAGATATTTTGCAACAATATCAAGGAAATATGGTGGTAGGGAAGTGGTAGTCAAGTGGTGTGTTCAATCGGTAGTGATCGATACCCGTCGGTTTGAGCTGATTTTTCTTAAATCGCGTATACTAGGGTTTTTAACTTATAATCACTAACTTATTATTATCACTTCTAATCATATAATATTTCCGCATCCAAAAGTCACTCTTACCTACCAAATTTGATCCTCACTCCGTACCAAATAATCACACTACGAAAAAACGTGAAAATCCTAATTCGCGGCTAACTTGATAACGCAAAGAGAAAACCCTTAC
This sequence comes from Coffea arabica, assembly GCF_036785885.1. Classification (NCBI taxonomy): domain Eukaryota; kingdom Viridiplantae; phylum Streptophyta; class Magnoliopsida; order Gentianales; family Rubiaceae; genus Coffea; species Coffea arabica. The sequence continues at coordinate 6,719,883 of NC_092324.1, read as the reverse complement.
TTCTATATTCATTTGCACTTATTGTGGAGTGATTGGGGTAGGTAAGGCTAATATAAAAGAATAATTTCGCAAATAAAAGGGTATTTTTAAGAAAAATATAAAGAATTTTACGGGTCCTCACATAACTTATATAACTTGATAACGAAAACGCGAATATCCTAGATGGGTCAAGTGATAATCACTCTCAAGCCGTACGCAAGTTGCAAGCATCTACCTAATCCTCGAGGCATAAATTTGGGCAACACGCCCTTGTGAATTTACCTATTTTCCAGCAATTTATGGCTTCATTCTTTTCCTCAATCAATCCCAAAGTTACACACAAAATAATCTCATTTCAATAGCCGTTCAATAGGCTCAAGGTCATGCAAGTACAAAATCAAGCTAACGACATGTGCGGGAATGAAGTTTAGCAAAAGACAGATTTGACGTTGTTTTGCGTAACGGACACAACCGAAACTACGCTTTTTGGATTGGGGGTGCAATTTATACCGTTTCGAAGCTAAGGCAGAGAGCTACAACTTGATGAAGATCACCTAGTCCAGTTTGTAGTGTATCTAGGTCAAAATTTTGAATTACTAAACCCGAAGCGCACAAACAGGTCAGTTAACTGCGCTATGTTTAAACAACAATAACTCAGGCTACCGAAATCCAAACGAGGTGATTCCAAGGGCGTTGGAAAGATAAGACATAGCACTACAACTTTCATGTTTTGGCTAAATGCTAATTCAGTACAAATCAGGGTGAACAGACACGGTTAGTGTTGTGTAATATCAAAATTGTCCATTGGGGCTAAACCTATGAGAGTCAGGGGTATTTTTGTCTTTTCATAAGCTACGTTGCTCCGATTGAGGCGAAATTTTGTAGAAAACTATAAAAAATCATTCTCTACAACTTTCATGTTTTATGGTAAGTCTAATTCGGGCCTCTAACATAATGATCTGGAACCGGGCAGAACTGAAGCTACAATTTCCAGAAAACTGGAATTTTGTTATATTCAAGCTATAATTCACATTTTTACCTTAACGCTACCACTACTTTCTCCTTTACAAGATTATATACCATATATATACATCATATAACACCTAACCCACAAGAAATATAAGTGAATCAATCAAAACCCTAACTCAAAATCATCACTCCAATCATCAAAACCATTTGAAACAAGCACAATTCTAACATTAATACCCAACTTAATCATGATTAATGGAGAAAGAAAGGTTGATCAGCCATTATACCTCAAGACAAGAGCTTGCAAGAAGGATCCTCCACTTCTCCTTGAAATTTTTTTGGTTCCTCAAGCTTCCCAAGCTTCCAAACTAGTGAGTAATCGGTTTAGTTTTTCTTGTTTGCACTCAAAAGGTTGGATTCAAGGTTGAAAATTGAAAAACTCTCTTCACTCTTTTGCCTCTCCTTGCTCTCGGCCAAAAACAGAAAAAAAAATGGTGAAGAATGAACTCAAATGAAAGATAAGAAGGTAAGACATTGGCTGGTCAAGGAACCATAGGTGGCCAACACTTGTCACCACCAAAACCACTAAAATTTTGTTTTCTTTTCCTTGCATTTTGGGTCAAATATTTCGGCTATAAGGGCTGAGGATGAGGGAGATATTTTGCAACAATATCAAGGAAATATGGTGGTAGGGAAGTGGTAGTCAAGTGGGTGTGTTCAATCGGTAGTGATCGATACCCGTCGGTTTGAGCTGATTTTTCTTAAATCGCGTATACTAGGGTTTTTAACTTATAATCACTAACTTATTATTATCACTTCTAATCATATAATATTTTCCGCATCCAAAAGTCACTCTTACCTACCAAATTTGATCCTCACTCCGTACCAAATAATCACACTACGAAAAAACGTGAAAATCCTAATTCGCGGCTAACTTGAAAACGCAAAGAGAAAACCCTTACTTCTATATTCATTTGCACTTATTGTGGAGTGATTGGGTAGTAAGGCTAATATAAAAGAATAATTTCCAAATAAAAGGGTTAATCAACTCAAAATTAACTAATAAAATGCACTTAAAAATACGTAAAATAAACTCTTATCAAATACCCCCACACTTGAATCATTGCTTGTCCTCAAGCAATATAAAATTCTAACCATCAATGATCCAAAAATTGAAAATAAACATATGTAGTATTTCAACTCCATTTCCTTGAATCAAGGTAAATAACCCTTATGTGATCTTTCCATTAAGTTCAAGTACTCATAATATCAAGCAAAGAAGAGCCAAGTATACCATAATTTTACCAATTCAACTCAACTTCTTATTTTTATCCAATTTCGCAAGCAAGCAACTCCTATAGTCAATAAAGATGCTAACTAATCTCATGATCAACTTCTTATTTTTCTTAAAGAGGGATTTAATTTACTTTTTTATATATATATATATATATATATATATATATATATATATATATTTTAAGGATTAAATATTACTTAAGTTGTGAAAAATGCCTTTTGACGCGAAGATCAACATTTTTAGATGCAGATCCCCGGTTACTCAACATTTCACATACTCAAGTTGCTTTGCATACTCTTAATTCAAGTACCTTTTTACGCGAATGTCGACATTTGTAGATGCCAACCCCCGGTTACTCGGTACGAGAATCATTGGAGTAGAATAACCATTTTTTTTTTTTTTTTAACAATATATAATAAAATTCCCTCTAAGAGTAATCATGAGAAGAGTATGACACTTATTAACCATATTAATTTCTTATCTTATAAAATTAGATAAAAAGAAGAATTTTCATCAAATATACAAAATGTAGGCATAATTTTCTCCACTTTACTAGATATACTTTCCTATAGATGTAAAAATTATAATCACATAAAAATCATTTCCAAATTTTATGAGAAAAGAAGTATCAAAACCGCATATATTTATTTCAAAAGGATAAGTGACAAAATTTTATTTATTTATTATAGTTAATAACATATATATGTATAAGGTTTTGGAAAAATTTTGACAGAGTCTCCCCTTAAAAGTGGACTAAATCTCCCTGCCAGCAACCACAAGAAACACCATTTAAGCACAAGAATTATATCAAACACAACTAAAATCACAAGTACCACACATTTCTTCCCCCACACTTAGAATACACATTGTCCTCAATGTGTAGGGAAAGAAAAGAAAAGAAACAAAAGAAAGGAACAAGTGACTCCCCAAGTGAGATGACTGCAGTCCAGTGAAGCCTTGAATCATGAGTCATCGACCGCTCAACCATCCACAGTCAACGATCTACTAGTTACTGCCACAAGTTCCAATATTCAAAATAAGGAATGTAAGTTAACATTTTTCAAACAAAAGATAAAAATAACAAGCAAACAAAAGAAAAGCCAGCCAAAGGGCAGCCTCAATCATCCTCTTCATCGTCATCTTCATCATCATCGATGGGAGGTGGGCGTGTGCCTAAATGATCTTCAATTCGGTCCAGGCGAGTATCCATTCTGGCTAAATGATGGTCGATGTCGTCCAAGCGACCGAAAAGCCGCTGCCAGTTGGTCTGTGGCGGAGGAGGAGGTGGTGCTGCAGTAGATGGTCCAGCTCCATCGCGACCATGTCTAGCCTTTTGTCTCCGCTCCTGAACAGGGCGTGGAATGTCTCCCGTGCCAATACCAAGGCGGCGAAGAGTAGTGATAGTCATCTCAGCACGTGGTGGAACATACTCCCGCCGCATGCCTTCCAAGGGAACTTCAAAACGGGGGAAGATTAAAGTCAGTAGACGAGGAAATGAAAGTTTGAAAGAAGTTGTCTTACGCCTCGCCGTAGACCTAATGTGGCTGATGATGATGTTCGGCAATGAAATTCGAGCATACGGGGAAGTTCGGTTGTGGAACATGTAATCAAGGAAGTAAATATCGCTCTTGCGAACCTCCGTGTGCCCCGTCTTCTTTGGGATGACATTGTGAGCCATCATGTAAATGATAAGCCGATGACGAGGTTCGAATACATTTGCCAATATAGTCTCCTTTCTGGTAGAGCGAAAAGGTTGGTACTCGAGACCAAACCTAGCCATGGCCAATGATGGATCCCACCTCCTATTCGGGGGAACAAACTCCTTCTTCAAGTCTACTGGACGTCCGTCATCCATACACCCCAAAATAGCAGCCAAATCTTGCCGTGACAAGGTGATTCGTCTTCCGCGCACCCAGGACTCAATTATTTCTCCACTATGGCGCGCCTTACTTTCAATGTTGGCGTAAAACTCGCGCACCAGGTCTGGGTAGAAATGGTTTGGAAGGGTGAGAATCGGAGCCCATCCTAGCTGAGCAAAAGCTTCTGAGATGTTGTACATCATCTCAACTGGTGGACTGACGTGCATCTCAAATAAAAACTCCAAATTAGCACGCGCCTCATGCCACTCCTGATTCCTGCGAGTGTTGAACCTAGCACTGTCAAATACCGATCTTCCCGCTCCACGGGAGGTGCCCTCACCAGGTCGACGGTTAATTGGTGGAGGAGAAGGTGAATTCTCCTCTTCAGTCACCTCCATCTCTTCATTAACCTCCCTCTCCTCACTACTAGAGGATGAAAGTACCGCTCTTCTTCCTCTTGGCATAGTACCTAAAAAATATTTCAATTATTCACATGTACTACAACTCATTTTTTTGGCAACAAAAGTTCAGCATTAATCCAAATAACCTCAAATACAATTGCTTAAGTTCTAATCATTCAATGATCGTACAAGACATATTTTCTGCCTAAAGTTGCCCAAAATCACCAAATTACACAAGATATGTATCAATTATAATTCAATTAGTGAAAATAGGAGCAATTATGATTATAACTATTTAGAATTAACAATAATAATATGCTTTTAGCTATAATCATGTTTAGGCAAAAATTAAACTAACTAACTCACCAAATCAACCAAATTACTCACTATACACAATGCACATGCTTAAACATCATCAACTAACCCTTTTTAACCATAATTTAACATCACCAATGGCTCAAAAACATCCTAGTTCCTTTTTCCAATTTTATCTAAATATAGCAATTGTGAATTTTAAAGTACTTGAAAACCAATAAATTGCTACATTTAAACATTTAAACATGCTTAAGCAATCATAATAATCATGAATAAAATAAAAAATAGCCATGAACCTCATCAAATTTTCGAAATTAAAAGATGTCAGATAGCTCAGGATAAAAAATATGAACTTCTAAAATCAAAAGATTTGATGAAGAAACTTACCTCAATCACGTAGAAGGATGTTTGGTGATGCTAAAAATGCAAAAAGCCCTATGAAACAACCTCCAATTGACCTCCAATTGAAGAAATTAGAGTTTAAGAACCCTAACCTTCAATCCCTCAAAAACCTGATTTTAGGTGTTTTTCTTGGATTTTAATCGGTTAAAAAGGTTGTATGAAGCTCAAAAGGTGTTGGGGTGATGATTTCTAGCAAGATTATGGAGTATAAATGAAAATTTGTGAGTTGGGTAGAAGGAAGAGGGAAAAACGCGGCTGGAAAAATTGGAGAAGTGAAGAAGAAAGGCTGAAATCGCGTTTCTGAAGGCTATATTCAGATACGGAAAACGCGAATAAAAACGCGCCTTCAACTCGCGTTTTTGAAGTCGCGTTTCCTGCACAAATCTTGCAGGAATGAAAACGCGACTGTGATGGAAAACGCGACTTTGAGTCGCGTTTCTGAAGTCGCGCTTTTGAGTCTTGATCCAGGCTTGAAAACGCGACTTCCATTAAAACGCGACTTTAGGTCGCGTTTTGAAGGCGCGTTTTCTTTTCTGCAGGCGCAGAATTGAAAACGCGATTCTGAGAAACGCGACTTGGAGTCGCGTTTTCTTGGAAAACGCGTTTTCTGCTTCGATTTTTAGCAGAATTTCAACTTTTAAAAAATTACAAAAGGTACCCCAATGACTCAAAATGCATCATAGATCATTTGTTTGCCAATTTTAATGGCTGGAACAAATGTAAAACATTAAAAACATGCATTTTACCCCTTTATAATGAATCAAAAACACCTTTAACGTAAATCGAGGGGTTGAGTTGCTTGATCAAAGTTTGCCCTTTTCACCTCAAATGGTCATTCTTGCTTCCATTTGCCAACCCTATAACACAAAAACAACAAATTAACTAAAACACTTATTTAAGTCTAAAAATCACAAAAAATTAACACAAATAACATAAACATTGGGTTGCCTCCCAATTAGCGCTTTTGTTTATAGTCGTTGGCTCGACTGAAAGAGTTGAATCACTTTAGAGCATTAGGGAGCGATTTTCTCCCCATGGGTCGAAACTCCCGAGCCAATCCACCATGTGGTGAACCATGCTTTGATCTTCATAGTCCAATTTCCTCAAATGCCAAGGAGGAATATTAGACTTGTCATAGAGAGGCTCAACTTCACCTTGGAGTGGATTTTGCTTGTCTTTTCTGAATTGGCTCAACTTTTCACCATTTTCTTCATGGAATGGCGAATTTATTAAGCCAACTTCCATCCTTATCTTCTCCTCCTTTGTTCCTACACCATGAAAGTTAGTACCAAGGGCATTTATAAATTTAACTTCTTCGGTCCTTTCTTGGTTAACCTTTTCATCATATGGCATATTAGAAACAAGAGCAGTAGGCTCTATACTCCCTTCTTTATTATCCAAATTGAATTCCAATTCCTCACCATTAACCCGTAATATAAGCTTACCTTTTTCTACATCAATTATAGTTCGTGCAGTGGCTAAAAACGGTCGTCCTAGAATAATTGGCATTCTCACATCTTCTTCAATATCTAAGACAACAAAATCCACAGGTATTATAGATTGTCTTACCTTTATGAGCACATTTTCCAAAATACCCGTGGGACGTGTGATTGACCGATCCGCCAATTGCAATGTAATATTGGTAGCTTTTAGCTCTTGAAGTCCCAATCTCCGGGCAACCGATAACGGCATAAGTGACACACTTGCACCTAAATCACATAAAGCATTAGAAAAATGCAATTGACCAATAGTGCAAGGAATAGAAAAGCTTCCCGGATCTTTCAATTTAGGAGGGAGTTTATTCTTAATCAATGCACTACACTCTTCCGTTAATGCTATCATCTCATTATCTACAATTTTCCTCTTCTTTGACATGATGTCTTTCAAGAAACGTGCATAAGAGGGAATCTGTGTTATAGCATCAATGAAAGGAATGTTAATGTGCAATTGTTTAAACATTTTGAAGAACTTTTCAAACTCCCGATCCTGTCCATCTTTCTTCAACCTGTGAGGAAAAGGTATCACATTAGAATTTAATTTGGGATGAAGTGCATCAATATCAATGATAACATGATCATTTTGACTTTCTTGCTCCCCTTCAATTGCTTGCTTCTTGTCTTTTTCACCACCTGAATTTTCAAAATCGAATCACTCAACCGTTTTACCGCTTCTAAGAATGATTGCATTGACATGCTCTCTCGGATTCACTTCGGTTTTACTTGGTAATTCACCAGGGTTTCTATTGTTGATCACATTGGCAATTTGACCAATTTGAACCTCCAAGTTTCTGTACATCCCAGCTAATTGGTCCAACCGCCCCTCAACTCGCTCGAATCTATCCGAAGTCACCTTAGCAAGTTTTTCCACCGCGATCTCCCAACTTGGTTTAGTTTCAGCCTGTGGTTGCCTTGGTTGAAATCCCGGCGGATTGGTTGGCCTTTGTTGATTGCCTTGATCTTTCCATCCAAAGTTTGGATGATTTCTCCACCCCGGATTGTAAGTATTCGAGTAGGGATTATTTGGGGCATTTCGGTTGTAATTATTGACAAATTGTACCTGCTCAGAATCAACACACTCATTAATATCATGTTCACCTCCACAGAAAGAGCAACAAGCTACGTGTGCATTAGATGAACTTGGACCATCTCCACCTTGTCTACTTAGCAATTTCATCACATTATTCATTTGAGCACTCAGCATATTGAGAGTGTCCATTTCTATCATACCTGCGTGACGTCTCGTATTACCTCTTTCATTGGCCCATTGGTAGTTATTTGCTGCCATTTCTTCTATCAAATTATGAGCCTCTTGGGGTGATTTACCCATTAAAGCTCCACCTGCAGCTGCATCAATCATAGTTTTAGTAGAAAAAACTAAACCATTATAGAAGGTTTGTATGATTAACCATTCCGGCAGTCCATGATGTGGACATTTCCGAAGCAAATCTCTAAATCTTTCCCATGCCTCATATAATGATTCACCTTCCAATTGGCTAAAACTAGTGATATCCATTCTAAACTTAGCAGTCTTACCTGGTGGAAAATACTTATTTAAGAATGCTCTTGATAGTTCATCCCATCCAGTGAAAGTATTAGGAGCATGAGAGTGTAGCCAAAGTTTGGCCTTATCTCTCAATGAAAATGGGAATAATCTTAGCCTTATAGCATCATCACTAACTCCATTCATTTTAATTGTATCACAAATTTCCAAGAATGTAGCTAAGTGTGTATTAGGATCTTCTACTGCATTACCTCCAAATTGAGATTGTTGAACCATTTGGATAAGTGATGGTTTAATCTCAAAATTGTTAGCATTTACCGTAGGCCTTACTATGCTTGTTTGAGATCCTTGTGTTCCCGGTAGAGTATAATCTCGTAGAACTCGCCTATTTTGGTCATTTTCCGCCATTTCTTCTTCAAATGGTAGTTCTATCAAAATGTCCTCTATCGGTTGCCAAATCTCTTGTTCCTCTTGCTGTTGTGTGTGCCTCCTTTGTCTACGTAGTGTCCTCTCAATTTCTGGATCGAAAGGTGTAACTTCCCGAGACGCCCGGTGCATACACTACAAACAGAAATAAGAGATATTATGCAATTTCAATTGTCAAAAACTGATTACAATATAAGATTAAATATAATCAGCTCAACTAATAAAAATAAATCTGTCTAAATTAATAGAGTTGATTAGGCTCTAATATTGCCGCTCCCCGGCAACGGCGCCAAAAACTTGACGGGTTTTTACTTTAAGTGCAAGTTTAATTCCGATTTTACACCCGTTGGACTGCAAGTATACAGGTCGCAATTGTAGTACAAGATGTGTATCGGGTCGATCCCACGAGGAGCAATTAAAACAATTATTAGATACTAATTTACTCTATTATTTAGACTCACAATTAATTTGAGCAGAAACTTCAGATTTTAATTCAACTACAAAAATTCTTAAATAGATAAATGCAATATCTCAAGGGGAGTAGAATTCACTAAATATTAAGATCTAAGGATGTAGATTCCACTTATGACACAAAAGATCTAAAATGAATTAATTCAACACTTGTTACTGCTCTTGTTTAACCAAGGATTCATTTCCAGAAATACCAAAATCACATTCTCATGATAATAATGGGTTAAAACAGATTAGTTTGTCCTAATCTCTTGGTAAATACTAAATCTGTTCTTATTCACACATGAAATGCAGATTTCATCCACTTGAACGTATTTCTATTCTCATGAATATACAACTCAAGTTCTACTTGTGTCATTCCATTATTTTTACCATTTCTCAATGAATAAAAATAACTATAAACCTGCTATTGGTGATCAAGCAACAACAAGTAATCCAACATACACAAGTAGATAAGTTAATACAAGACATAACAAGAATGAATAACAATCACTTCATATCATTTGGCCATAAGTTTCATCTACTCCCTAGATAAAGAAAATTAGCTACTCATGAATGATAAAACACTCATAACTTCATTAATGTAAATCATCATGAATTACAAATACAAACAGAGTAAAGAAAGTCTTAGCCAAGATATGGTGAAGCCTTCCAAAAATCTCCTTTGTCTTGAACTTAGATGATTACAAGATGAAATCTCAATTGCCCCTTGCAAGTACCTAGCTAGAGAGAATATGTTTTTCTGTAAGAAGCTAAGCTACGAATGGTTCGCCAGACCTCCCTCAATGTCTCTGCATAAAAACTACTCAAAGGCTTATTTTTCCAAGTCAAATTCCAACTTTTGATTCCCCAAATCTAACTTTGTTATAATTGTCAATAACCAATATTTTTGACTTGAAAATAAGCCACTTTTCTTGCCCTTTTGTCTTCTGAAGCATGTGCACCGAATTCCCTTGCATCTTATAGCTGGAAAGTGGTGTGAACACAAGAGAATTGGCTGAGTCAAATTGCAGAATTTCGGCTATAAAACGCGCCTACACAAAACGCGGCATAACTCGCGTTTTGTATACTCGCGTTTTCACTCTGGCCTTATTTCAACTGCGATTTTCTCATTGATAAAGGCCAAACTAGCTTTTGTGCAAAACACAAAAGTTGTAGCCATTTGTGTTAGCTTTCCAATGCTTCAAGAATCATCCAAATCGGAGCTTTGTAGCCTGAGATATGATCGAAATACTGTCACCTGTTCAAACCTCTGTTTTAACTTCCGACCACAGGGTGCAGCTTCTGTATTCCAACGTTTTGCCCATGAAGATGGCAGAAATGGATTTCGATATCTTCATAAGAATTGTAGGTCTCTTTCTTAGCTTTAAAATGGTATAAAAATCACCTCAATCCGATAAGTGTAGCTCCAGATATGGTCAAAATACTGAAAAGTGTCAAAACTGACTTGTATTGCATTTCCTCACTTGAACGTTTTTCACTTCATTCTTCTTGTTGCCACTTAAATTCATCACCAAATCTCTATTTTTCACCTCAATTGACCTCCTTTGGTGATTGATTCATTATTCCTGCATAAAAATGAAGTTTTTACTATTAAAATCAATAGAAATGCAATATTATCCACTTTTACCAAAAATATATAATTTTACCAAAAACCTCTTTATTTTAATTATAAAACTAAATAATCAACTCAAAATTAACTAATAAAATGCACTTAAAAATACGTAAAATAAACTCTTATCAAATACCCCCACACTTGAATCATTGCTTGTCCTCAAGCAATATAAAATTCTAACCATCAATGATCCAAAAATTGAAAATAAACATATGTAGTATTTCAACTCCATTTCCTTGAATCAAGGTAAATAACCCTTATGTGATCTTTCCATTAAGTTCAAGTACTCATAATATCAAGCAAAGAAGAGCCAAGTATACCATAATTTTACCAATTCAACTCAACTTCTTATTTTTATCCAATTTCGCAAGCAAGCAACTCCTATAGTCAATAAAGATGCTAACTAATCTCATGATCAACTTCTTATTTTTCTTAAAGAGGGATTTAATTTACTTTTTTATATATATATATATATATATATATATATATATATATATATATATTTTAAGGATTAAATATTACTTAAGTTGTGAAAAATGCCTTTTGACGCGAAGATCAACATTTTTAGATGCAGATCCCCGGTTACTCAACATTTCACATACTCAAGTTGCTTTGCATACTCTTAATTCAAGTACCTTTTTACGCGAATGTCGACATTTGTAGATGCCAACCCCCGGTTACTCGGTACGAGAATCATTGGAGTAGAATAACCATTTTTTTTTTTTTTTTAACAATATATAATAAAATTCCCTCTAAGAGTAATCATGAGAAGAGTATGACACTTATTAACCATATTAATTTCTTATCTTATAAAATTAGATAAAAAGAAGAATTTTCATCAAATATACAAAATGTAGGCATAATTTTCTCCACTTTACTAGATATACTTTCCTATAGATGTAAAAATTATAATCACATAAAAATCATTTCCAAATTTTATGAGAAAAGAAGTATCAAAACCGCATATATTTATTTCAAAAGGATAAGTGACAAAATTTTATTTATTTATTATAGTTAATAACATATATATGTATAAGGTTTTGGAAAAATTTTGACAGAGTCTCCCCTTAAAAGTGGACTAAATCTCCCTGCCAGCAACCACAAGAAACACCATTTAAGCACAAGAATTATATCAAACACAACTAAAATCACAAGTACCACACATTTCTTCCCCCACACTTAGAATACACATTGTCCTCAATGTGTAGGGAAAGAAAAGAAAAGAAACAAAAGAAAGGAACAAGTGACTCCCCAAGTGAGATGACTGCAGTCCAGTGAAGCCTTGAATCATGAGTCATCGACCGCTCAACCATCCACAGTCAACGATCTACTAGTTACTGCCACAAGTTCCAATATTCAAAATAAGGAATGTAAGTTAACATTTTTCAAACAAAAGATAAAAATAACAAGCAAACAAAAGAAAAGCCAGCCAAAGGGCAGCCTCAATCATCCTCTTCATCGTCATCTTCATCATCATCGATGGGAGGTGGGCGTGTGCCTAAATGATCTTCAATTCGGTCCAGGCGAGTATCCATTCTGGCTAAATGATGGTCGATGTCGTCCAAGCGACCGAAAAGCCGCTGCCAGTTGGTCTGTGGCGGAGGAGGAGGTGGTGCTGCAGTAGATGGTCCAGCTCCATCGCGACCATGTCTAGCCTTTTGTCTCCGCTCCTGAACAGGGCGTGGAATGTCTCCCGTGCCAATACCAAGGCGGCGAAGAGTAGTGATAGTCATCTCAGCACGTGGTGGAACATACTCCCGCCGCATGCCTTCCAAGGGAACTTCAAAACGGGGGAAGATTAAAGTCAGTAGACGAGGAAATGAAAGTTTGAAAGAAGTTGTCTTACGCCTCGCCGTAGACCTAATGTGGCTGATGATGATGTTCGGCAATGAAATTCGAGCATACGGGGAAGTTCGGTTGTGGAACATGTAATCAAGGAAGTAAATATCGCTCTTGCGAACCTCCGTGTGCCCCGTCTTCTTTGGGATGACATTGTGAGCCATCATGTAAATGATAAGCCGATGACGAGGTTCGAATACATTTGCCAATATAGTCTCCTTTCTGGTAGAGCGAAAAGGTTGGTACTCGAGACCAAACCTAGCCATGGCCAATGATGGATCCCACCTCCTATTCGGGGGAACAAACTCCTTCTTCAAGTCTACTGGACGTCCGTCATCCATACACCCCAAAATAGCAGCCAAATCTTGCCGTGACAAGGTGATTCGTCTTCCGCGCACCCAGGACTCAATTATTTCTCCACTATGGCGCGCCTTACTTTCAATGTTGGCGTAAAACTCGCGCACCAGGTCTGGGTAGAAATGGTTTGGAAGGGTGAGAATCGGAGCCCATCCTAGCTGAGCAAAAGCTTCTGAGATGTTGTACATCATCTCAACTGGTGGACTGACGTGCATCTCAAATAAAAACTCCAAATTAGCACGCGCCTCATGCCACTCCTGATTCCTGCGAGTGTTGAACCTAGCACTGTCAAATACCGATCTTCCCGCTCCACGGGAGGTGCCCTCACCAGGTCGACGGTTAATTGGTGGAGGAGAAGGTGAATTCTCCTCTTCAGTCACCTCCATCTCTTCATTAACCTCCCTCTCCTCACTACTAGAGGATGAAAGTACCGCTCTTCTTCCTCTTGGCATAGTACCTAAAAAATATTTCAATTATTCACATGTACTACAACTCATTTTTTTGGCAACAAAAGTTCAGCATTAATCCAAATAACCTCAAATACAATTGCTTAAGTTCTAATCATTCAATGATCGTACAAGACATATTTTCTGCCTAAAGTTGCCCAAAATCACCAAATTACACAAGATATGTATCAATTATAATTCAATTAGTGAAAATAGGAGCAATTATGATTATAACTATTTAGAATTAACAATAATAATATGCTTTTAGCTATAATCATGTTTAGGCAAAAATTAAACTAACTAACTCACCAAATCAACCAAATTACTCACTATACACAATGCACATGCTTAAACATCATCAACTAACCCTTTTTAACCATAATTTAACATCACCAATGGCTCAAAAACATCCTAGTTCCTTTTTCCAATTTTATCTAAATATAGCAATTGTGAATTTTAAAGTACTTGAAAACCAATAAATTGCTACATTTAAACATTTAAACATGCTTAAGCAATCATAATAATCATGAATAAAATAAAAAATAGCCATGAACCTCATCAAATTTTCGAAATTAAAAGATGTCAGATAGCTCAGGATAAAAAATATGAACTTCTAAAATCAAAAGATTTGATGAAGAAACTTACCTCAATCACGTAGAAGGATGTTTGGTGATGCTAAAAATGCAAAAAGCCCTATGAAACAACCTCCAATTGACCTCCAATTGAAGAAATTAGAGTTTAAGAACCCTAACCTTCAATCCCTCAAAAACCTGATTTTAGGTGTTTTTCTTGGATTTTAATCGGTTAAAAAGGTTGTATGAAGCTCAAAAGGTGTTGGGGTGATGATTTCTAGCAAGATTATGGAGTATAAATGAAAATTTGTGAGTTGGGTAGAAGGAAGAGGGAAAAACGCGGCTGGAAAAATTGGAGAAGTGAAGAAGAAAGGCTGAAATCGCGTTTCTGAAGGCTATATTCAGATACGGAAAACGCGAATAAAAACGCGCCTTCAACTCGCGTTTTTGAAGTCGCGTTTCCTGCACAAATCTTGCAGGAATGAAAACGCGACTGTGATGGAAAACGCGACTTTGAGTCGCGTTTCTGAAGTCGCGCTTTTGAGTCTTGATCCAGGCTTGAAAACGCGACTTCCATTAAAACGCGACTTTAGGTCGCGTTTTGAAGGCGCGTTTTCTTTTCTGCAGGCGCAGAATTGAAAACGCGATTCTGAGAAACGCGACTTGGAGTCGCGTTTTCTTGGAAAACGCGTTTTCTGCTTCGATTTTTAGCAGAATTTCAACTTTTAAAAAATTACAAAAGGTACCCCAATGACTCAAAATGCATCATAGATCATTTGTTTGCCAATTTTAATGGCTGGAACAAATGTAAAACATTAAAAACATGCATTTTACCCCTTTATAATGAATCAAAAACACCTTTAACGTAAATCGAGGGGTTGAGTTGCTTGATCAAAGTTTGCCCTTTTCACCTCAAATGGTCATTCTTGCTTCCATTTGCCAACCCTATAACACAAAAACAACAAATTAACTAAAACACTTATTTAAGTCTAAAAATCACAAAAAATTAACACAAATAACATAAACATTGGGTTGCCTCCCAATTAGCGCTTTTGTTTATAGTCGTTGGCTCGACTGAAAGAGTTGAATCACTTTAGAGCATTAGGGAGCGATTTTCTCCCCATGGGTCGAAACTCCCGAGCCAATCCACCATGTGGTGAACCATGCTTTGATCTTCATAGTCCAATTTCCTCAAATGCCAAGGAGGAATATTAGACTTGTCATAGAGAGGCTCAACTTCACCTTGGAGTGGATTTTGCTTGTCTTTTCTGAATTGGCTCAACTTTTCACCATTTTCTTCATGGAATGGCGAATTTATTAAGCCAACTTCCATCCTTATCTTCTCCTCCTTTGTTCCTACACCATGAAAGTTAGTACCAAGGGCATTTATAAATTTAACTTCTTCGGTCCTTTCTTGGTTAACCTTTTCATCATATGGCATATTAGAAACAAGAGCAGTAGGCTCTATACTCCCTTCTTTATTATCCAAATTGAATTCCAATTCCTCACCATTAACCCGTAATATAAGCTTACCTTTTTCTACATCAATTATAGTTCGTGCAGTGGCTAAAAACGGTCGTCCTAGAATAATTGGCATTCTCACATCTTCTTCAATATCTAAGACAACAAAATCCACAGGTATTATAGATTGTCTTACCTTTATGAGCACATTTTCCAAAATACCCGTGGGACGTGTGATTGACCGATCCGCCAATTGCAATGTAATATTGGTAGCTTTTAGCTCTTGAAGTCCCAATCTCCGGGCAACCGATAACGGCATAAGTGACACACTTGCACCTAAATCACATAAAGCATTAGAAAAATGCAATTGACCAATAGTGCAAGGAATAGAAAAGCTTCCCGGATCTTTCAATTTAGGAGGGAGTTTATTCTTAATCAATGCACTACACTCTTCCGTTAATGCTATCATCTCATTATCTACAATTTTCCTCTTCTTTGACATGATGTCTTTCAAGAAACGTGCATAAGAGGGAATCTGTGTTATAGCATCAATGAAAGGAATGTTAATGTGCAATTGTTTAAACATTTTGAAGAACTTTTCAAACTCCCGATCCTGTCCATCTTTCTTCAACCTGTGAGGAAAAGGTATCACATTAGAATTTAATTTGGGATGAAGTGCATCAATATCAATGATAACATGATCATTTTGACTTTCTTGCTCCCCTTCAATTGCTTGCTTCTTGTCTTTTTCACCACCTGAATTTTCAAAATCGAATCACTCAACCGTTTTACCGCTTCTAAGAATGATTGCATTGACATGCTCTCTCGGATTCACTTCGGTTTTACTTGGTAATTCACCAGGGTTTCTATTGTTGATCACATTGGCAATTTGACCAATTTGAACCTCCAAGTTTCTGTACATCCCAGCTAATTGGTCCAACCGCCCCTCAACTCGCTCGAATCTATCCGAAGTCACCTTAGCAAGTTTTTCCACCGCGATCTCCCAACTTGGTTTAGTTTCAGCCTGTGGTTGCCTTGGTTGAAATCCCGGCGGATTGGTTGGCCTTTGTTGATTGCCTTGATCTTTCCATCCAAAGTTTGGATGATTTCTCCACCCCGGATTGTAAGTATTCGAGTAGGGATTATTTGGGGCATTTCGGTTGTAATTATTGACAAATTGTACCTGCTCAGAATCAACACACTCATTAATATCATGTTCACCTCCACAGAAAGAGCAACAAGCTACGTGTGCATTAGATGAACTTGGACCATCTCCACCTTGTCTACTTAGCAATTTCATCACATTATTCATTTGAGCACTCAGCATATTGAGAGTGTCCATTTCTATCATACCTGCGTGACGTCTCGTATTACCTCTTTCATTGGCCCATTGGTAGTTATTTGCTGCCATTTCTTCTATCAAATTATGAGCCTCTTGGGGTGATTTACCCATTAAAGCTCCACCTGCAGCTGCATCAATCATAGTTTTAGTAGAAAAAACTAAACCATTATAGAAGGTTTGTATGATTAACCATTCCGGCAGTCCATGATGTGGACATTTCCGAAGCAAATCTCTAAATCTTTCCCATGCCTCATATAATGATTCACCTTCCAATTGGCTAAAACTAGTGATATCCATTCTAAACTTAGCAGTCTTACCTGGTGGAAAATACTTATTTAAGAATGCTCTTGATAGTTCATCCCATCCAGTGAAAGTATTAGGAGCATGAGAGTGTAGCCAAAGTTTGGCCTTATCTCTCAATGAAAATGGGAATAATCTTAGCCTTATAGCATCATCACTAACTCCATTCATTTTAATTGTATCACAAATTTCCAAGAATGTAGCTAAGTGTGTATTAGGATCTTCTACTGCATTACCTCCAAATTGAGATTGTTGAACCATTTGGATAAGTGATGGTTTAATCTCAAAATTGTTAGCATTTACCGTAGGCCTTACTATGCTTGTTTGAGATCCTTGTGTTCCCGGTAGAGTATAATCTCGTAGAACTCGCCTATTTTGGTCATTTTCCGCCATTTCTTCTTCAAATGGTAGTTCTATCAAAATGTCCTCTATCGGTTGCCAAATCTCTTGTTCCTCTTGCTGTTGTGTGTGCCTCCTTTGTCTACGTAGTGTCCTCTCAATTTCTGGATCGAAAGGTGTAACTTCCCGAGACGCCCGGTGCATACACTACAAACAGAAATAAGAGATATTATGCAATTTCAATTGTCAAAAACTGATTACAATATAAGATTAAATATAATCAGCTCAACTAATAAAAATAAATCTGTCTAAATTAATAGAGTTGATTAGGCTCTAATATTGCCGCTCCCCGGCAACGGCGCCAAAAACTTGACGGGTTTTTACTTTAAGTGCAAGTTTAATTCCGATTTTACACCCGTTGGACTGCAAGTATACAGGTCGCAATTGTAGTACAAGATGTGTATCGGGTCGATCCCACGAGGAGCAATTAAAACAATTATTAGATACTAATTTACTCTATTATTTAGACTCACAATTAATTTGAGCAGAAACTTCAGATTTTAATTCAACTACAAAAATTCTTAAATAGATAAATGCAATATCTCAAGGGGAGTAGAATTCACTAAATATTAAGATCTAAGGATGTAGATTCCACTTATGACACAAAAGATCTAAAATGAATTAATTCAACACTTGTTACTGCTCTTGTTTAACCAAGGATTCATTTCCAGAAATACCAAAATCACATTCTCATGATAATAATGGGTTAAAACAGATTAGTTTGTCCTAATCTCTTGGTAAATACTAAATCTGTTCTTATTCACACATGAAATGCAGATTTCATCCACTTGAACGTATTTCTATTCTCATGAATATACAACTCAAGTTCTACTTGTGTCATTCCATTATTTTTACCATTTCTCAATGAATAAAAATAACTATAAACCTGCTATTGGTGATCAAGCAACAACAAGTAATCCAACATACACAAGTAGATAAGTTAATACAAGACATAACAAGAATGAATAACAATCACTTCATATCATTTGGCCATAAGTTTCATCTACT
Organism: Coffea arabica; assembly: GCF_036785885.1. Taxonomy (NCBI): domain Eukaryota; kingdom Viridiplantae; phylum Streptophyta; class Magnoliopsida; order Gentianales; family Rubiaceae; genus Coffea; species Coffea arabica. The sequence goes on along the minus strand of NC_092324.1, from coordinate 6,701,425 downwards.
CCCTAGATAAAGAAAATTAGCTACTCATGAATGATAAAACACTCATAACTTCATTAATGTAAATCATCATGAATTACAAATACAAACAGAGTAAAGAAAGTCTTAGCCAAGATATGGTGAAGCCTTCCAAAAATCTCCTTTGTCTTGAACTTAGATGATTACAAGATGAAATCTCAATTGCCCCTTGCAAGTACCTAGCTAGAGAGAATATGTTTTTCTGTAAGAAGCTAAGCTACGAATGGTTCGCCAGACCTCCCTCAATGTCTCTGCATAAAAACTACTCAAAGGCTTATTTTTCCAAGTCAAATTCCAACTTTTGATTCCCCAAATCTAACTTTGTTATAATTGTCAATAACCAATATTTTTGACTTGAAAATAAGCCACTTTTCTTGCCCTTTTGTCTTCTGAAGCATGTGCACCGAATTCCCTTGCATCTTATAGCTGGAAAGTGGTGTGAACACAAGAGAATTGGCTGAGTCAAATTGCAGAATTTCGGCTATAAAACGCGCCTACACAAAACGCGGCATAACTCGCGTTTTGTATACTCGCGTTTTCACTCTGGCCTTATTTCAACTGCGATTTTCTCATTGATAAAGGCCAAACTAGCTTTTGTGCAAAACACAAAAGTTGTAGCCATTTGTGTTAGCTTTCCAATGCTTCAAGAATCATCCAAATCGGAGCTTTGTAGCCTGAGATATGATCGAAATACTGTCACCTGTTCAAACCTCTGTTTTAACTTCCGACCACAGGGTGCAGCTTCTGTATTCCAACGTTTTGCCCATGAAGATGGCAGAAATGGATTTCGATATCTTCATAAGAATTGTAGGTCTCTTTCTTAGCTTTAAAATGGTATAAAAATCACCTCAATCCGATAAGTGTAGCTCCAGATATGGTCAAAATACTGAAAAGTGTCAAAACTGACTTGTATTGCATTTCCTCACTTGAACGTTTTTCACTTCATTCTTCTTGTTGCCACTTAAATTCATCACCAAATCTCTATTTTTCACCTCAATTGACCTCCTTTGGTGATTGATTCATTATTCCTGCATAAAAATGAAGTTTTTACTATTAAAATCAATAGAAATGCAATATTATCCACTTTTACCAAAAATATATAATTTTACCAAAAACCTCTTTATTTTAATTATAAAACTAAATAATCAACTCAAAATTAACTAATAAAATGCACTTAAAAATACGTAAAATAAACTCTTATCAAATACCCCCACACTTGAATCATTGCTTGTCCTCAAGCAATATAAAATTCTAACCATCAATGATCCAAAAATTGAAAATAAACATATGTAGTATTTCAACTCCATTTCCTTGAATCAAGGTAAATAACCCTTATGTGATCTTTCCATTAAGTTCAAGTACTCATAATATCAAGCAAAGAAGAGCCAAGTATACCATAATTTTACCAATTCAACTCAACTTCTTATTTTTATCCAATTTCGCAAGCAAGCAACTCCTATAGTCAATAAAGATGCTAACTAATCTCATGATCAACTTCTTATTTTTCTTAAAGAGGGATTTAATTTACTTTTTTATATATATATATATATATATATATATATATATATATATATATATTTTAAGGATTAAATATTACTTAAGTTGTGAAAAATGCCTTTTGACGCGAAGATCAACATTTTTAGATGCAGATCCCCGGTTACTCAACATTTCACATACTCAAGTTGCTTTGCATACTCTTAATTCAAGTACCTTTTTACGCGAATGTCGACATTTGTAGATGCCAACCCCCGGTTACTCGGTACGAGAATCATTGGAGTAGAATAACCATTTTTTTTTTTTTTTTAACAATATATAATAAAATTCCCTCTAAGAGTAATCATGAGAAGAGTATGACACTTATTAACCATATTAATTTCTTATCTTATAAAATTAGATAAAAAGAAGAATTTTCATCAAATATACAAAATGTAGGCATAATTTTCTCCACTTTACTAGATATACTTTCCTATAGATGTAAAAATTATAATCACATAAAAATCATTTCCAAATTTTATGAGAAAAGAAGTATCAAAACCGCATATATTTATTTCAAAAGGATAAGTGACAAAATTTTATTTATTTATTATAGTTAATAACATATATATGTATAAGGTTTTGGAAAAATTTTGACAGAGTCTCCCCTTAAAAGTGGACTAAATCTCCCTGCCAGCAACCACAAGAAACACCATTTAAGCACAAGAATTATATCAAACACAACTAAAATCACAAGTACCACACATTTCTTCCCCCACACTTAGAATACACATTGTCCTCAATGTGTAGGGAAAGAAAAGAAAAGAAACAAAAGAAAGGAACAAGTGACTCCCCAAGTGAGATGACTGCAGTCCAGTGAAGCCTTGAATCATGAGTCATCGACCGCTCAACCATCCACAGTCAACGATCTACTAGTTACTGCCACAAGTTCCAATATTCAAAATAAGGAATGTAAGTTAACATTTTTCAAACAAAAGATAAAAATAACAAGCAAACAAAAGAAAAGCCAGCCAAAGGGCAGCCTCAATCATCCTCTTCATCGTCATCTTCATCATCATCGATGGGAGGTGGGCGTGTGCCTAAATGATCTTCAATTCGGTCCAGGCGAGTATCCATTCTGGCTAAATGATGGTCGATGTCGTCCAAGCGACCGAAAAGCCGCTGCCAGTTGGTCTGTGGCGGAGGAGGAGGTGGTGCTGCAGTAGATGGTCCAGCTCCATCGCGACCATGTCTAGCCTTTTGTCTCCGCTCCTGAACAGGGCGTGGAATGTCTCCCGTGCCAATACCAAGGCGGCGAAGAGTAGTGATAGTCATCTCAGCACGTGGTGGAACATACTCCCGCCGCATGCCTTCCAAGGGAACTTCAAAACGGGGGAAGATTAAAGTCAGTAGACGAGGAAATGAAAGTTTGAAAGAAGTTGTCTTACGCCTCGCCGTAGACCTAATGTGGCTGATGATGATGTTCGGCAATGAAATTCGAGCATACGGGGAAGTTCGGTTGTGGAACATGTAATCAAGGAAGTAAATATCGCTCTTGCGAACCTCCGTGTGCCCCGTCTTCTTTGGGATGACATTGTGAGCCATCATGTAAATGATAAGCCGATGACGAGGTTCGAATACATTTGCCAATATAGTCTCCTTTCTGGTAGAGCGAAAAGGTTGGTACTCGAGACCAAACCTAGCCATGGCCAATGATGGATCCCACCTCCTATTCGGGGGAACAAACTCCTTCTTCAAGTCTACTGGACGTCCGTCATCCATACACCCCAAAATAGCAGCCAAATCTTGCCGTGACAAGGTGATTCGTCTTCCGCGCACCCAGGACTCAATTATTTCTCCACTATGGCGCGCCTTACTTTCAATGTTGGCGTAAAACTCGCGCACCAGGTCTGGGTAGAAATGGTTTGGAAGGGTGAGAATCGGAGCCCATCCTAGCTGAGCAAAAGCTTCTGAGATGTTGTACATCATCTCAACTGGTGGACTGACGTGCATCTCAAATAAAAACTCCAAATTAGCACGCGCCTCATGCCACTCCTGATTCCTGCGAGTGTTGAACCTAGCACTGTCAAATACCGATCTTCCCGCTCCACGGGAGGTGCCCTCACCAGGTCGACGGTTAATTGGTGGAGGAGAAGGTGAATTCTCCTCTTCAGTCACCTCCATCTCTTCATTAACCTCCCTCTCCTCACTACTAGAGGATGAAAGTACCGCTCTTCTTCCTCTTGGCATAGTACCTAAAAAATATTTCAATTATTCACATGTACTACAACTCATTTTTTTGGCAACAAAAGTTCAGCATTAATCCAAATAACCTCAAATACAATTGCTTAAGTTCTAATCATTCAATGATCGTACAAGACATATTTTCTGCCTAAAGTTGCCCAAAATCACCAAATTACACAAGATATGTATCAATTATAATTCAATTAGTGAAAATAGGAGCAATTATGATTATAACTATTTAGAATTAACAATAATAATATGCTTTTAGCTATAATCATGTTTAGGCAAAAATTAAACTAACTAACTCACCAAATCAACCAAATTACTCACTATACACAATGCACATGCTTAAACATCATCAACTAACCCTTTTTAACCATAATTTAACATCACCAATGGCTCAAAAACATCCTAGTTCCTTTTTCCAATTTTATCTAAATATAGCAATTGTGAATTTTAAAGTACTTGAAAACCAATAAATTGCTACATTTAAACATTTAAACATGCTTAAGCAATCATAATAATCATGAATAAAATAAAAAATAGCCATGAACCTCATCAAATTTTCGAAATTAAAAGATGTCAGATAGCTCAGGATAAAAAATATGAACTTCTAAAATCAAAAGATTTGATGAAGAAACTTACCTCAATCACGTAGAAGGATGTTTGGTGATGCTAAAAATGCAAAAAGCCCTATGAAACAACCTCCAATTGACCTCCAATTGAAGAAATTAGAGTTTAAGAACCCTAACCTTCAATCCCTCAAAAACCTGATTTTAGGTGTTTTTCTTGGATTTTAATCGGTTAAAAAGGTTGTATGAAGCTCAAAAGGTGTTGGGGTGATGATTTCTAGCAAGATTATGGAGTATAAATGAAAATTTGTGAGTTGGGTAGAAGGAAGAGGGAAAAACGCGGCTGGAAAAATTGGAGAAGTGAAGAAGAAAGGCTGAAATCGCGTTTCTGAAGGCTATATTCAGATACGGAAAACGCGAATAAAAACGCGCCTTCAACTCGCGTTTTTGAAGTCGCGTTTCCTGCACAAATCTTGCAGGAATGAAAACGCGACTGTGATGGAAAACGCGACTTTGAGTCGCGTTTCTGAAGTCGCGCTTTTGAGTCTTGATCCAGGCTTGAAAACGCGACTTCCATTAAAACGCGACTTTAGGTCGCGTTTTGAAGGCGCGTTTTCTTTTCTGCAGGCGCAGAATTGAAAACGCGATTCTGAGAAACGCGACTTGGAGTCGCGTTTTCTTGGAAAACGCGTTTTCTGCTTCGATTTTTAGCAGAATTTCAACTTTTAAAAAATTACAAAAGGTACCCCAATGACTCAAAATGCATCATAGATCATTTGTTTGCCAATTTTAATGGCTGGAACAAATGTAAAACATTAAAAACATGCATTTTACCCCTTTATAATGAATCAAAAACACCTTTAACGTAAATCGAGGGGTTGAGTTGCTTGATCAAAGTTTGCCCTTTTCACCTCAAATGGTCATTCTTGCTTCCATTTGCCAACCCTATAACACAAAAACAACAAATTAACTAAAACACTTATTTAAGTCTAAAAATCACAAAAAATTAACACAAATAACATAAACATTGGGTTGCCTCCCAATTAGCGCTTTTGTTTATAGTCGTTGGCTCGACTGAAAGAGTTGAATCACTTTAGAGCATTAGGGAGCGATTTTCTCCCCATGGGTCGAAACTCCCGAGCCAATCCACCATGTGGTGAACCATGCTTTGATCTTCATAGTCCAATTTCCTCAAATGCCAAGGAGGAATATTAGACTTGTCATAGAGAGGCTCAACTTCACCTTGGAGTGGATTTTGCTTGTCTTTTCTGAATTGGCTCAACTTTTCACCATTTTCTTCATGGAATGGCGAATTTATTAAGCCAACTTCCATCCTTATCTTCTCCTCCTTTGTTCCTACACCATGAAAGTTAGTACCAAGGGCATTTATAAATTTAACTTCTTCGGTCCTTTCTTGGTTAACCTTTTCATCATATGGCATATTAGAAACAAGAGCAGTAGGCTCTATACTCCCTTCTTTATTATCCAAATTGAATTCCAATTCCTCACCATTAACCCGTAATATAAGCTTACCTTTTTCTACATCAATTATAGTTCGTGCAGTGGCTAAAAACGGTCGTCCTAGAATAATTGGCATTCTCACATCTTCTTCAATATCTAAGACAACAAAATCCACAGGTATTATAGATTGTCTTACCTTTATGAGCACATTTTCCAAAATACCCGTGGGACGTGTGATTGACCGATCCGCCAATTGCAATGTAATATTGGTAGCTTTTAGCTCTTGAAGTCCCAATCTCCGGGCAACCGATAACGGCATAAGTGACACACTTGCACCTAAATCACATAAAGCATTAGAAAAATGCAATTGACCAATAGTGCAAGGAATAGAAAAGCTTCCCGGATCTTTCAATTTAGGAGGGAGTTTATTCTTAATCAATGCACTACACTCTTCCGTTAATGCTATCATCTCATTATCTACAATTTTCCTCTTCTTTGACATGATGTCTTTCAAGAAACGTGCATAAGAGGGAATCTGTGTTATAGCATCAATGAAAGGAATGTTAATGTGCAATTGTTTAAACATTTTGAAGAACTTTTCAAACTCCCGATCCTGTCCATCTTTCTTCAACCTGTGAGGAAAAGGTATCACATTAGAATTTAATTTGGGATGAAGTGCATCAATATCAATGATAACATGATCATTTTGACTTTCTTGCTCCCCTTCAATTGCTTGCTTCTTGTCTTTTTCACCACCTGAATTTTCAAAATCGAATCACTCAACCGTTTTACCGCTTCTAAGAATGATTGCATTGACATGCTCTCTCGGATTCACTTCGGTTTTACTTGGTAATTCACCAGGGTTTCTATTGTTGATCACATTGGCAATTTGACCAATTTGAACCTCCAAGTTTCTGTACATCCCAGCTAATTGGTCCAACCGCCCCTCAACTCGCTCGAATCTATCCGAAGTCACCTTAGCAAGTTTTTCCACCGCGATCTCCCAACTTGGTTTAGTTTCAGCCTGTGGTTGCCTTGGTTGAAATCCCGGCGGATTGGTTGGCCTTTGTTGATTGCCTTGATCTTTCCATCCAAAGTTTGGATGATTTCTCCACCCCGGATTGTAAGTATTCGAGTAGGGATTATTTGGGGCATTTCGGTTGTAATTATTGACAAATTGTACCTGCTCAGAATCAACACACTCATTAATATCATGTTCACCTCCACAGAAAGAGCAACAAGCTACGTGTGCATTAGATGAACTTGGACCATCTCCACCTTGTCTACTTAGCAATTTCATCACATTATTCATTTGAGCACTCAGCATATTGAGAGTGTCCATTTCTATCATACCTGCGTGACGTCTCGTATTACCTCTTTCATTGGCCCATTGGTAGTTATTTGCTGCCATTTCTTCTATCAAATTATGAGCCTCTTGGGGTGATTTACCCATTAAAGCTCCACCTGCAGCTGCATCAATCATAGTTTTAGTAGAAAAAACTAAACCATTATAGAAGGTTTGTATGATTAACCATTCCGGCAGTCCATGATGTGGACATTTCCGAAGCAAATCTCTAAATCTTTCCCATGCCTCATATAATGATTCACCTTCCAATTGGCTAAAACTAGTGATATCCATTCTAAACTTAGCAGTCTTACCTGGTGGAAAATACTTATTTAAGAATGCTCTTGATAGTTCATCCCATCCAGTGAAAGTATTAGGAGCATGAGAGTGTAGCCAAAGTTTGGCCTTATCTCTCAATGAAAATGGGAATAATCTTAGCCTTATAGCATCATCACTAACTCCATTCATTTTAATTGTATCACAAATTTCCAAGAATGTAGCTAAGTGTGTATTAGGATCTTCTACTGCATTACCTCCAAATTGAGATTGTTGAACCATTTGGATAAGTGATGGTTTAATCTCAAAATTGTTAGCATTTACCGTAGGCCTTACTATGCTTGTTTGAGATCCTTGTGTTCCCGGTAGAGTATAATCTCGTAGAACTCGCCTATTTTGGTCATTTTCCGCCATTTCTTCTTCAAATGGTAGTTCTATCAAAATGTCCTCTATCGGTTGCCAAATCTCTTGTTCCTCTTGCTGTTGTGTGTGCCTCCTTTGTCTACGTAGTGTCCTCTCAATTTCTGGATCGAAAGGTGTAACTTCCCGAGACGCCCGGTGCATACACTACAAACAGAAATAAGAGATATTATGCAATTTCAATTGTCAAAAACTGATTACAATATAAGATTAAATATAATCAGCTCAACTAATAAAAATAAATCTGTCTAAATTAATAGAGTTGATTAGGCTCTAATATTGCCGCTCCCCGGCAACGGCGCCAAAAACTTGACGGGTTTTTACTTTAAGTGCAAGTTTAATTCCGATTTTACACCCGTTGGACTGCAAGTATACAGGTCGCAATTGTAGTACAAGATGTGTATCGGGTCGATCCCACGAGGAGCAATTAAAACAATTATTAGATACTAATTTACTCTATTATTTAGACTCACAATTAATTTGAGCAGAAACTTCAGATTTTAATTCAACTACAAAAATTCTTAAATAGATAAATGCAATATCTCAAGGGGAGTAGAATTCACTAAATATTAAGATCTAAGGATGTAGATTCCACTTATGACACAAAAGATCTAAAATGAATTAATTCAACACTTGTTACTGCTCTTGTTTAACCAAGGATTCATTTCCAGAAATACCAAAATCACATTCTCATGATAATAATGGGTTAAAACAGATTAGTTTGTCCTAATCTCTTGGTAAATACTAAATCTGTTCTTATTCACACATGAAATGCAGATTTCATCCACTTGAACGTATTTCTATTCTCATGAATATACAACTCAAGTTCTACTTGTGTCATTCCATTATTTTTACCATTTCTCAATGAATAAAAATAACTATAAACCTGCTATTGGTGATCAAGCAACAACAAGTAATCCAACATACACAAGTAGATAAGTTAATACAAGACATAACAAGAATGAATAACAATCACTTCATATCATTTGGCCATAAGTTTCATCTACTCCCTAGATAAAGAAAATTAGCTACTCATGAATGATAAAACACTCATAACTTCATTAATGTAAATCATCATGAATTACAAATACAAACAGAGTAAAGAAAGTCTTAGCCAAGATATGGTGAAGCCTTCCAAAAATCTCCTTTGTCTTGAACTTAGATGATTACAAGATGAAATCTCAATTGCCCCTTGCAAGTACCTAGCTAGAGAGAATATGTTTTTCTGTAAGAAGCTAAGCTACGAATGGTTCGCCAGACCTCCCTCAATGTCTCTGCATAAAAACTACTCAAAGGCTTATTTTTCCAAGTCAAATTCCAACTTTTGATTCCCCAAATCTAACTTTGTTATAATTGTCAATAACCAATATTTTTGACTTGAAAATAAGCCACTTTTCTTGCCCTTTTGTCTTCTGAAGCATGTGCACCGAATTCCCTTGCATCTTATAGCTGGAAAGTGGTGTGAACACAAGAGAATTGGCTGAGTCAAATTGCAGAATTTCGGCTATAAAACGCGCCTACACAAAACGCGGCATAACTCGCGTTTTGTATACTCGCGTTTTCACTCTGGCCTTATTTCAACTGCGATTTTCTCATTGATAAAGGCCAAACTAGCTTTTGTGCAAAACACAAAAGTTGTAGCCATTTGTGTTAGCTTTCCAATGCTTCAAGAATCATCCAAATCGGAGCTTTGTAGCCTGAGATATGATCGAAATACTGTCACCTGTTCAAACCTCTGTTTTAACTTCCGACCACAGGGTGCAGCTTCTGTATTCCAACGTTTTGCCCATGAAGATGGCAGAAATGGATTTCGATGTCTTCATAAGAATTGTAGGTCTCTTTCTTAGCTTTAAAATGGTATAAAAATCACCTCAATCCGATAAGTGTAGCTCCAGATATGGTCAAAATACTGAAAAGTGTCAAAACTGACTTGTATTGCATTTCCTCACTTGAACGTTTTTCACTTCATTCTTCTTGTTGCCACTTAAATTCATCACCAAATCTCTATTTTTCACCTCAATTGACCTCCTTTGGTGATTGATTCATTATTCCTGCATAAAAATGAAGTTTTTACTATTAAAATCAATAGAAATGCAATATTATCCACTTTTACCAAAAATATATAATTTTACCAAAAACCTCTTTATTTTAATTATAAAACTAAATAATCAACTCAAAATTAACTAATAAAATGCACTTAAAAATACGTAAAATAAACTCTTATCACATGACACATATGCAAAATTTGAGTTTCAAATTCAAATTTTGATTACGTGTCGTGCATCTAATAATGAAAGTGTATACACTGTCAATGTATAGAAAATTAATCTTTTTTTATAAGAACATATGTAAGAATTGCTAAGATTATTATTGAACTTATAAAGAGATTGATCATTCAATTAATTTCCTTCTTTTGTGTGTTAAATATGAATGAAGCAACTATTGTTGTCGAGACAATAAATTTCTGTAATATATTTCTTTTTGTTACATGTTAGTGCAAGAGAGTTGAAAAATAAATAGTCCACTTTGGCTAGAAAACAAGATTAGAGGGGCTGCACATAGGCTTTTTAGCCTTTTGGATGGCCTCAACTGTCATACATCCTTTTATTGAGCATATTAAGTACAAGTGACAAGCATTCCCCATGAATCCCAGTTCATTCAAAGAATCCAACAGTTCAATGGCTATATCTTACGAAAGAACTAGCTTTTCTCCATCTATTATAGTATTCGCAATAGTTTTGTCTAGAGGTGGTAAGAGTTTTGACTTTCATTACTATTCTAATTAGCAGTATGGTATTTCTCTATTTGAGCACTAGGTCTAGCTCCTACTCTTACCAGCGATGGAACGCCGATTGATCAAGAGATTGGATACATGTTGGATGTGCGACGCCCCACTTCTCCCGAGGGCGAACCCAAAGGTATCAGCGAAACGCCTGCCCAACTCTCGCCAGGACTCGGTACTGATTCAATTTAAACTCAATAATATCCCATCGATACTAAAAATCGAAGAGATACAGGAAGGTCAATTCCTTTATAAACGTTCAAGTCTTATAACATAATCTACCCAATTACTTTACACTCCCAAAATATACAGCTTCCAAAAATCAAATTCTAAACAAATACATTCACAATTCTAATCAAGTGAAGCATCAAGTAAGCTTCTCTAGAATTCCTCCCATTTCAGCTCCTGTTAAGAAAAATAAATCTAACGGGGGGAGCGGATGCTCGTGAGGCCAAGAAAACATGCAAGATACGTAGTTCAATAACAATAACACTGACACAATATGAAAACTATAACATTCAACTAGTTCTAAATTTATAAGAAACACACTTGAGTAGGATGCAGGAGCTTTAGGAGCTAATTTTCAATTGCTTTGCCCAAATTTGGTTCAAATACCTTCTCGTGACGACACCCCGTCACCCGGGTAGGTAATTAAATTCGGAGCACTTCACATATTCCATTTATGTTTTTGAGACGACTCGAGAGGTACCTCCCACCCAAATCACCAAATCGGTGTGGTACTTGCTATCGTTCAGAGGTCGATGAGACACCGCTCCAATCGACTTAGAATGTTTAATGGTTCTGAGACGATTCGAGAGGTATCTCCCACCCGAATCGGTGTGATACTTGCTATCGTTCAGAGGTTTAGGGTACTGAGACGATTCGAGAGGTACCTCCCACCAAATCGGTGTGGTACTTACAATCGTTCAGTGGTCGACGAGGCATCGCTTCAATCGAGGATTCCAAATAGGAATCACAAATACGAATCACATATACGAATCACAAAGACGAATCACATATACGAATCACAAATACGAATTACATATACGAATCACAAAGACGAATCACATATACGAATCACAAATACGAATCACATCCACATTCCTACGTATAAGTCGGATATGAATTCACATAGCAAAATTCAAATATAATTTCATTTGAAAGAGAACGAGTGTAGTAAAGTACACACTCGTCTCACAAAGTTCAAATTCATATAACGGATAAGAAACAGTTAACCACTTAGCAACAAATTCATGCACTTGGCACTCACCGAGTGATTCAAATAGCAAGTTCAAATGATGGTTTAGGCGTCTCCCGTGAGATTCTCTGGAAGGTCCTCTTGAGCGCCTGAGCATTTAATAATAAATTATCACTTATAAACCCCAATTACTAAGGAAGATTGCACCCTTGTACAATCTAAGAAAATTTCACGAGAATGTACCTTAATTACTCGTAAATTGAGACTCAAAAGTGGAGTTTTAAAACACAAGCAAAATTCGATTTTCATCTTTGAAATCGAGTGTAAAACGATCAAATGATATCGAAGGAAAAGAGAGTGTTTGAAAAACTCCATTTCCTTTAAGTTAGAAATTTTCAGATTTGTTACACTTACTTTGAAAAATCGTATCTCACTCTCTACACGTCCAAAATTGGAAAATATGGTACCGTTGGAAACTACTTCCAAAGTACTAAAAGTTCCTAGAATACACTTTTCCATGATTCCAAATGGAAGGTATCCAAAATTTGACTCAAAGTTGCTGTTTTAACACTAAGGCAGTTTTCGGGGTTGAATTTTGGCAAAGTTTGGAAATTCGGTAAAATTCGTACGATACAAACCAGCCTCTAAAATTTATAACAAAATTAGAGTTGCAAGTAGGGTTTAAAACACAACAAGCAGATCAAGGATCGGAGTTTTGAACATCAAGATATGATAGCTCAAAGTTACTAAAATTTCCTTGTTAATCAAGGGTTTTCCAAACTTAAATTATGAACTTTGGAAGTTTAGTTAAGCAGCGAAACGGACTCGGAATGGTACCAAATTTAGCAGTATAATACTACCATATAGGGACTATTTCTCTGTCAATTTTCATAGAAAAATATGTACGGAAAGTTGGTTAACGAAACCACTAAAGTCCCAAGAAGTTCCTCGGTAAATCTGCCTTGGACTTCCATTTTTCCGTTTTCAAAACGTTTGGCCAACAAAACACCTCAAACACGGTTCATTCTAGTAGTTAATGTCTAAAATATATCCAAGGTACATTTGATAGGTGATTTACACTAAGAAGCTTCGGATATCAAGTCCCAAATCATTGTTAGTTCCAAATCTGTCCAAATGCATGGTATTCCTTCACAAGACCAGATTCGAATTTTGATCATAAATCACTCAATTCAACTCAGAATTGAGCATGGTTGGTGGAGTTGGAAAATAGAATCATAAGGCTATATTTTCTCAGAAGAAACCGTTTTCAAAATCTGTCCATAACTAGCTCGTTCGTGAGCATCAAGTTACAGCTCATGTGCTGCCTTCCAGGAAGCAACGAAACAGAACAGTGAATTTCAAATGAATGGTTTGGCTTGTTCAAGTGGAACCAGGACATGCATTTTATACCAACGGAAAGCTGGGAATGTCTAGTTTCTAGTACCACAAACAGTACTCGATTTTGATATCGGAGTAACAAGTTATGGCCGAAAGAAAAAGACTGCCTGGGCAATCCAGGAAAGTTTTCCAATTTTGCTAAACCTTTGAAATCACTACAATTGACTAACAAAATCATGTTATTTTTCAATGAAACTTTCTACACCATTCCTGTAACATGTATACATTATAATCAAGCCATTAGAATCACTAAAAATCACCCTAAGGGTCACGGACAACATAGGGGCAGAATTGGAAAATTTTCACCTTCGCTCCCCTTTGAATTTCTACCAACAATACAACGTTATTCCACTACTTTAAGCACTAAACCAACATGATTAGTATCATCAATCACCAAATCAGTTCATCCAATCCAAGTAGGAGTTCATAGAGCCCACACAACAATTTTTCAACATAAACAAGTTACCCACATGCATGCAAGAGTTTAGATGTGCACTAGAACTTCCATAAATCAAGTTTCCAAGGTTTGATCATCACTTACTTGTTTCGATGTTCCAAAACAGAATTTTCGGTCCTTTCTTGGTCCAAGAAATCCGTGGAATGCAGCTCTTTTTCTTAGCTAGATGAACTCTCCAAGTATTAAGCTAAGTGTAGTTAAAATTTGGGGTAATTTGGTAGAGATTTGAAGTAGTTTGGTGCAAGATGGAGTGAAAAGATGAAGAAGCTTTTTGGTCTTCTTCTTTCCCTTGCTGTTCGGTTGTGTTGAGGTGAGAAATAGAGAGTGTTTGCTGATGGTGAGGCTTTCGTGAGAAGCTTGGCAATTGTGGGTTTCAAGTGTACGAAAGTCAACTCTTCAATAATGCGCGTACGCGCGCGTTTCGTGCTCGATTTCTCTCGAGTTTGTTTCACTAGTGCACTAAACCTCTAATGCACTTCCATTCATATAAATATTATTCACTTTTAATTGTCCCAAAATGAGGATTTAAAGTTTCTCAATTAAATCGCGCGTGTGAAAACGCATATTTTCATATTAGGCGCGATAAAGCGAAATCTCTAGGAAATTCTTATAACGATGGTATTATTAACTACTAATTGGGCATTTGAACATAAAAATACCTATTTTGAGACTAATGTACAAGCCTCCAATTTTTCAAACTTATTGTACTCTTAATCAGTTAAAATTTTCAAACACGTTTTCACTATTTTCACTAAACGAGACTTCAGAAATTAAATTTTGAAACGAGTCACTTTAAAAGTATAATTAAATTATAGACTCATGTAATTAGGTCTAAAAGGGTTAGAAAATAATATTCGAGACAATTGGCCAAATAAATATTTAAATAAGCTAAAAATAGGAATTTAAAATAAGTAAATTTACGAGTCCTCACAACCTTCCCTCCTTAAAAGAATTTCGTCCTCAAAATTCATATTTAGGATAATATCGTTTCTCCTTAATAGTCATGCTTATCAAAATTTTTGAACTCAATTGTCCAACCATTTACTAGCATTCGATTTTCAAATTTAACAATTTTAGAAATGGCCTGGTTTCTTTTGTCCCAAATGACCAATCAAATTTTTGTCCAAATCAAGTCAATCATAACATGCGATATAAAATCGAGCGTTTTAATATATTTTGGATATGTATGTGGCAAAATGCTATTCGAAATTTCAAAATTAGAGTTAAAAGATACAAACTTTTCTTCATGATCCGAGACTAAATTTTCTTAATAAGAAAGTTCAAATAATGTGTTTTGCAACCATCATTAATACATATTGCAAATTCCTCAAATTCGTTTAGAAGATTAATCATGCAACTCAATGCATGGCATTAAAACACATTTATAATAAAATAACATATACATGGAGGATATTTCAAAATTCTCTCAAGGTTTCAAGCTAAGAGTTGCGTTTGAGTAAGTGTATATTCTAGAAAACACTTTTAAGAAATATGAGTAAACATGCAAGTTCATATATGCATAAACTTCGATCCAATACTTTTACACTCTTCACCTCTAATTCGAGAGCTAATTCCAATGTTGCATAAATTTCGGTCATTTTACTCTCCAATTCACAACAAATTTTCATTCTTAGTCCTAAGAAAAAAATCCGAACTTAAGCTTTGTCTCATTTTCAATTCTCACGCGGGTTCAAGATGTATATACAAATTGCAAATACATTTAGAATTAAAGTATGATTCTTTGAATATATCAAAGGTCATAGTACAAGTCAAGATATCACAAACAAGTCTAGTATCTCAAATATAGGACGTAGACAACTAAGCGCCACAAAAACAAAAGTACATGCAGGCAAATTACAAAAAGGCCTCATGGCGAGCACCATCCCTACTATATTAGACAGGATCAACAGGAAAATCATAAGTCTAGTTAGGGACAAAATTAGAAGAATCCATGATACCAAGTCACATCATTCAAATGATTATAAACTCCAAATTCCATTCAAAAGCCTAAGCTACTTTCTAAATTCTTAGCCTCCTCACTAGATTCAAGATAAAAGTTTTTACACAAGCTAGGGTAATAAGTCAAACCAAACGGAATGCAAAAGATGTCTCATTTTCAAGTTCAAAGTGGAGTCCAAAATTGTTCCAATGGTTCAACTTTTTCTTCGAAAAGTTCGGCAAGCAAAATAATGGAGGAAGCAAGATTCCTAACCCTTAAACTCACCAAATGGCTATTTAAATTTCCTAATCTAGACTCTCCTCCAACCCAACTTAAAGAGTAAAGTCTTATAGTATTTTGTGAGTAAAAATGGTGCTACAACCTCAAGCACCACGTCACATCGCATGTAATACACAATCAAATCCCACAGTCCGGCATCCTAAACTTTTAAACCTAGGACACTCCATAAAAATCTGAAATCTAACCTCTGATACCAACTGTGACGCCCCACTTCTTCCAAGGGCGAACCCAAAGGTATCGGCGGAACGCCTGCCCAACTCTCGTCAGGACTCGGTACTGATTCAATTTAAACTCAATAATATCCCATCGATACTAAAAATTGAAGAGATACAAGAAGGTCAATTCCTTTATAAACGTTCAAGTCTTATAACATAATCTACCCAATTACTTTACATTTCCAAAATATACAGCTTCCAAAAATCAAATTCTAAACAAATACATTCACAATTCTAATCAAGTGAAGCATCAAGTAAGCTTCTCCAAAATTCCTCCCATTTCAGCTCCTATTAAGAAAAACAAATCTAACGGGGTGAGCGGATGCTCGTGAGGCCAAGAAAACATGGAAGACACGTAGTTCAATAACAATAACACTTACACAATATGAAAGTTATAACATTCAACTAGTTCTAAATTTATAAGAAACACATTTGAGTAGGATGCAGGAGCTTTAGGAGCTAATTTTCAATTGCTTTGCCCAAATTCGGTTCAAATACCTTCTCGTGACGACATCCCGTCACCCGGGTAAGTAATTAAATTCGAAGCACTTCACATATTTCATTTATGTTTTTGAGACGATTTGAGAGGTACCTCCCACCCAAATCACTAAATCGGTGTGGTACTTGCTATCGTTCAGAGGTCGATGAGACACCGCTCTAATCGACTTAGAATGCTTAATGGTTCTGAGACGATTCGAGAGGTATCTCCCACCCGAATCGGTGTGATACTTGCTATCGTTCAGAGGTTTAGGGTACTGAGACGATTCGAGAGGTACCTCCCACCAAATCGGTGTGGTACTTACAATCGTTCAGTGGTCGACGAGGCATCGTTTCAATCGACGATTCCAAATAGGAATCACAAATATGAATCACATATACGAATCACATATACGAATCACAAAAACGAATTACATATACGAATCATAAAAACGAATCACATATACGAATCACATCCACATTACTACGTACAAGTCGGATATGAATTCACATAGCAAAATTCAAATATAATTTCATTTGAAAGAGGACGAGTGTAGTAAAGTACACACTCGTCTCACAAAATTCAAATTCATATAACGGATAAGAAACAGTTAATCACTTAGCAACAAATTCATTAACTTGGCACTCACCGAGTGATTCAAATAGCAAGTTCAAATGATAGTTTAGGCGTCTCCCGTGAGATTCTCTGGAAGGTCCTCTTGAGCGCTTGAGCATTTAATAATAAATTATCACTTATAAACCCCAATTACTAAGGAAGATTGCACCCTTGTACAATCTAAGAAAATTTCACGAGAATGTGCCTTAATTACTCGTAAATTGAGACTCAAAAGTGGAGTTTTAAAACACAAGCAAAATCCGATTTTCATCTTTGAAATCGAGTGTAAAACGATCAAGTGATATCGAAGGAAAAAAGAGTGTTTGAAAAACTCCATTTCCTTTAAGTTAGAAATTTTCAGATTTGTTACACTTATTTTGAAAATCGTATCTCACTCTCTACACGTCCAAAATTGAAAAATCTGATACCGTTGGAAACTACTTCCAAAGTACTAAAAGTTTCTAGAATACACTTTTCCATGATTCCAAATGGAAGGTATCCAAAATTTGACTCAAATTTGCTGTTTTAACACTAAAGCAGTTTTCGGGGTTAGTTTTTGGCAAAGTTTGGAAATTCGGTAAAATTCGTATGGTACAAACCAGTCTCTAAAATTTATAACTCAATTAGAGTTGCAAGCAAGGTTTAAAACACAACAAGCGGATCAAGGATCGGAGTTTTGAGCATCAAGATATGCTAGCTCAAAATTACTAAAATTTTCTTGTTAATCAAGGGTTTTCCAAACTTAAATTATGAACTTTGGAAGTTTAGTTGAGCAGCGAAACGGATTCAGAATGGCACCAAATTTAGCAGTATAATACTACCATATAGGGACTATTTCTCTGTCAATTTTCATAGAAAAATATGTACGGAAAGTTGGTTAACGAAACCACTAAAGTCCCAAGAAGTTCCTCGGCAAATCTGCCTTGGACTTCCGTTTTTCCGTTTTCAAAACGTTTGGCCAATAAAACACCTCAAACACGGTTCATTCTAGTAGGTAATGTCTAAAATATATCCAAGGTATATTTGATAGGTGATTTACACTAAGAAGCTTCGGATATCAAGTCCCAAATCATTGTTAGTTCCAAACCTATCCAAATGCATGGTATTCCTTCACAAGACTAGATTCGAATTTTGATCATAAATCACTCAATTCAACTCAGAATTGAGCATGGTTGGTGGTGTTGGAAAATAGACTCATAAGGCTATATTTTCTCAGAAGAAACTGTTTTCAAAATCTGTCCATAACTAGCTCGTTCATGAGCATCAAGTTACAGCTCATGTGCTGCCTTCCAGGAAGCAACGAAACAGGATAGTGAATTTCAAACGAATGGTTTGGCTTGCTCAAGTGGAACCAGGACATGTATTTTATACCAATGGAAAGTTGGAAATGTCTAGTTTCCAGTGCCGCAAACGGCACTCGATTTTGACATCGAAGTAACAAGTTATGGCCGAAAGAAAAAGACTACCTGGGCAATCCGGGAAAGTTTTCCAGTTTTGCTAAACCTTTGAAATCACCACAATTGACCAACCAAATTATGTTATTTCTCAATTAAACTTTCTACACCATTCTTGTAACATGTATACATCATAATCAAGCCATTAGAATCACTAAAAATCACCCTAAGGGTCACGGACAACATAGGGGCAGAATTGGAAAATTTTCACCTTCGCTCCCCTTTGAATTTCTACCAACAATACAACGTTATTCCACTACTTTAAGCACTAAACCAACATTATTAGCATCATCAATCACCAAATCAGTTCATCCAATCCAAGTGGAAGTTCATAGATCCCGTACAACAATTTTCCAACATAAACAAGTTACCCACATGCATGCAAGAGCTTAGATGTGCACTAGAATTTCCATAAATCAAGTTTCCAAGGTTTGATCATCACTTACTTGTTTCGATGTTCCAAAGCCGAATTTTCGGTCCTTTCTTGGTCTAAGAAATCCGTGGAATGCAGCTCTTTTTCTTAGCTAGATGAACTCTCCATGTATTAAGCTAAGTGTAGTTAAAATTTGGGGTAATTTGGTGGAGATTTGAAGTAGTTTGGTGCAAGATGGAGTGAAAAGATGAAGAAGCTTTTTGGTCTTCTTCTTTCCCTTGCTGTTCGGTTGTGTTGAGGTGAGAAATAGAGAGTGTTTGCTGATGGTGAGGCTTCCGTGAGAAGCTTAGCAATTGTGGGTTTCAAGTGTACAAAAGTCAAGTCTCTAATAGTTCGCGTACGCGCGCGTTTCGTGCTCGATTCCTCTCGAGTTTGTTTCACTAGTGCACTAAACTTCTAATGCACTTCCATTCATATAAATATTATTCACTCTTAATTGTCCCAAAATGAGGATCTAAAGTCTCTCAATTAAATCGCGCGTATGAAAACGCGTATTTCCAAATTAGGCGCGATAAAGCGAAATCTCTAGGAAATTCTTATAACGATAGTATTATTAACTACTAATTGAGCATTTGAACATAAAAATACCTATTTTGAGACTAATGTACAAGTCTCCAATTTTTCAAGTTTATTGTACTCTCAATCGGTTAAAATTTCCGAACACGTTTTCACTATTTTCACTAAACGAGGCTTCAGAAATTAAATTTTGAAACGAGTCACTTTAAAAGTATAATTAAGTTGTAGACTCATGTAATTAGGTCAAAAAAGTTAGAAAATAATATTCGAGACAGTTGGCCAAATAAATATTTAAATAAGCTAAAAATAGGAATTTAAAATAAGTAAATTTACGAGTCCTCACAGGATGTTTGTGGTTCTAGAGCTTGCTCATCTAATCCACGGCTCCACGCCATGGATGCATCATCTTCCTACGTATAGATGCATTGGTCATTTTAGTTTGTGTTATCTTTTTCCTTTTTTCACCAATTCTGAGGATTCATAGTATATATACACATATGACTTTTCCGCTTGTGCCTCACATTGAGTCCTTAACTCCTTATTCTATGTTTCTAGAATTTTAAATTATTTTATTCATAATAAATTCCTTTTAACATTTGAATAGATACTACCATAATTGTATCATCTAGATCTGAAAAGTTCTTACCCATCATATAGTAATCCCATTTAAATGTACTAATCTTACTAGTCATAACATAAGAGAACATAATATACCACTTAAAATTTATAATAGATATAAATCTCAAAATTAAACATTAAAATTTTTATATTTAATTGAACATAAATATACAAATGCATTACTTAAATTTGGAAAGTTTCTACCTCTAATATGGTAATGCTAATTTTACTCAATCTAATTAATATACTATTCTAAAGTTTCCTTGGGAAACATACAAATCTAACAAGCATAACATAAATATTCCTATTCTATAATAAGGTTAAAAAAGGTAAATTTAATATGCAATATTATGAAAACTAGAAACAATATAATCTAAATGCGTACAATTTAAAAGCTATGATTAACAATTCTGTTAGGAAATATTGTAAACTACATTAATGAATTCATCAATTTGCTCTTTACTTTCTATATCACATTTCTTGATTCTTGAGGTTTGACATATCAATATCTATCCTTTACGTATAAAAGAAAAAATTTTCATACTAAAGAGTCAAATGATACTCTCAACTCTCATTAATTTCCTAACTGAAATAAACTAATTATGATTTTTTCATATTCAATAATATATCTTTCTTTCAATGAATGTTTCAAAATTTGGTCCTAAACCTTATTGGTTGCATTACAAAATGAATGAAAATTACAAAATACGTCTAAAATATTCACCTTTATTAATCCTCTTAGTTGTATTTGAATTCATAAAAGCATATGTTATATCTTTTCTTCTAGTTCAAAATGCATCACAAAAGTAAAATAAAAACGTGAAATTGGGACTCAAATATGTGAGGTACCGCAAGAAGAAATTATAAGTTGTATTATGTTAAATTCCTATATGTAAAACTTCAATTCAAGTAGCATACAAAATAGTTAAATAAGTAAATAAGAACAACAATTTAGAACTTTTTTTCTGCATAAGCACATTAATTTAGACTATTATTTACACCTAAAGCTGGAAGTGTTTAGCACGTGAAATATTGGAAGAATATTATATTTAAATTTGAGCTAGGGACTAATTGCTTTTCATTTTATACATTTATTTTGTAAACACTTAAAATTTGGCTTGAATATCTAAAAGAGTAACATCGACTTAGTATAAGCAATCAACCATTGATATGCTTTATTAAGTAAGCATTAGGTTTTCTTTTTTGTTTTGGTTTTCAGTTTCATTGAGATTCTAACTCTTATAACAAGAAAAGTTAAAGGGTGTTCATCAGTTAAATATAAAATTCTACTATTACAATATTAATATCCATATTAGTTGAATTGAGTTTTGAGGACCAAGTAAACATTGAATTAGTAATACGAAGATGAGATGAAGTACATCTAAAGTTCCAAATATTTCTTTGGTTAGTTAATGAAAAAGATACTTTAAATTATGTTCTGCAAAATATAGTGCTCTTTTTATAGAATCCATTTTGAATTATAATTATTTGCATGTTAATTTTATAAATCTCGTCAAATAGGCTCTCTCAACATGTTAACTTGGTACATGCAGCAAGGTTTAAATCAACTTCTTTTTGTGGTATGATAGACCTCATTGGACATTTATTATTCTATCAACATTCGACCAAAAGTATATAGGTTTGATTGATGTAAACTTTTTTTTGTTTACTAAATTTAAACATATATAAGATATGTTTGATACATCCATGCACGCATGTGCACACATACACACACATATATGTGTATATATAATATTTGAAGGTGAATTATGTAGTAAACAAATTCTACTGAGATAAACTTAAATAAACAAGAATGTATTTGGATGGTTCGTTTTAGGAATGTTAATTTCATAAATCCTTTCACGTAGACTATCTCAATAAGTTAACTTGGTATATGGAGTAATGTTTAGATCCACTTCTTTTTATCATATGATAGACTTCATTCGATATTTATTATTCTATCAATATTAGACCCAAAATTGATAGTTTTGATTGATGTAAATTTCTTTTTTGTTTATATATCTACATGCACATGCGTGTACATCCACACATAATATGTGTGTGTGTGTGTGTGTATAATATTTGAATGTAAGCTATATGGTAAAAAAATTCTATCGAGATGAACTTAAATAACAAGAATGGTATTTGGATGGTTCATTTCAGGAATGTTTTAGGAATTTTTGAAAAATTTTCAATGATTATCTATAGAAAAATTCCAAAGATGCAAAATTTTATGAAAATTTACACCAAGCCCACTTATCAGAATTTTGTTGTTGCATTTGGTCAAAACTTTTTAGATGGTGATGAAATAGATTATGAATTGGGAAAGATAGAGTAGAGAGGAGGAAGAAAGGCAATCGGTAGAATGGAGGAAGTATGCTAAGAGAGGAAATAGATATGACCATGAGAGTAGGAAGGAGATAAAATTATTGAGTGGAAGAGGAGGGTTGTGAGGCTTGCATGGTGAGAGTAAGGGGAAGCATTTTAAGGATGGGAAGATACTATTGCTAGATAAGATCATGAAAGGAGAATGGAGGAGATGGAGCCAAGGGAGGTTCCTCTACTTCTAATTTAATAAAATAAAATAATATATATGTATATACATATATATATCTTATAAATTGGATAATATGATATTTTGTTATGGGAAAATGATGAATTGATATTAGCAATTTATTATGGTAAAATGGTTATTTCTTGTGTTAGTTTACTTAAAATTTTCAAATATTGTATGTTATTTATAAAAAAAATAGCAATTAGTTTAGATTTTTATGTAATATCAAATACTGAGAAATGAATTCAAAAGATCAAAACAATGTTTAACATTATTTCAAGTTCAATTTTTTTACTAAAAATTAAAAGAATGATTTGTTAAATCATTATTGATGTTATACATGTACAAAATATAATATAAAGTATAAAAATTATAATGATAGTAGGGTCATGCAGGTGCACTCTCGAGATAGTGGGAGTAGACCGAGATAGAGGTAGGGATGAGAATTGGGAAAGGAGGATGGACAGGGATAGGGGTTAAGTTAGAGGTTTAGGAGAGTATGGCAAAAGGAAGGGAGAGAATAGCAAGAAAGGCATGGTTATAATATAAGATAGATAGCAAAGAGGGAAATGACGAGGAAGGTAATGATGTATATATTTGGTGTATCTTTTGGACCTATTATAATATGTTTTGCTATTTTATTTGGGTGTTTTTCTATTTATTTTTTATGTTTTCCTTTTTTAATGTAGTTATTTTAACAAAATGTTATTTAATACACAATTGCAATTTAATTTTTTTACTATTCATACAATTATAATTAGTCTAAGGATATACTAAATTCTTAGGATAAATATGATGAAAGAAATTTTTTTTTTTAGAACTAGAAAAATTTTTTATAGGCAAGTGCAAGAATATATGACAGTTATACATAATTTTTAAGAAATTTCAGAGTTTTTCCAACTTGATGAGTATGTCATTGCATGCCTTCCATGAGTGGAAATATTTTGTTCCTTGCTTTCATTTAAAACAACAAATTTTCATAGAAGATTGGTTGTAAAACTGATACCATTTTTGCCTTTTAGCCTTTTCTTTTCAAATAATTTTTTTCCAACAACAATAATTTACTATTTTGGTTTGAAATCTTAACCCATGCTATCAGAATTCTAGTTATTATTGTAATGAAACTCCATTTAATTGAATTATTAATGAAACTATATGTCTTTAAAATGGCAAAAAAAAAGTTAGTGAATCTAGCAATAATGCTCTATTTCTCATAACCATTGGAAAGAATTTAACTTATCATATAGTCATGTAATTTATTTTTATATTAGAGTATAATAAAGGTTTGAGTACATTTAATTTTAAAATAAATTTAGGTATATTATGCACCTTTTTGTTCAAGACAATAACACAATTATCCTTGTAAAAGGAAATTTCAAAAAGTTATTGAAAAATACAATTGCTTTAGAATTAAAACTAAATAACTATAATAATTAGAAGGTAGTTTTCAATTAAAATTGCCTTTTGGCTCACACTATGCGTGAGCTAGCATAGATTGGTATCTAGATTGTGAGATATGTTGAGCATATAAGTTTAGTGATTATGGGCAGCTTAACAAGGATCTTAAAATAGAATAAGTTAAGAATAAGGTACTTGTCATCGCTCACTAAAGATTTAACAGTTTTCAATAACCTAAGAATAAGGTACTTGTGTCATGTAATGGAGGATGAAACTTCTTAAATCCATAGCTTTGGAAAAGGTTGGTGGATGGATATTTGCGGCATGACAAGAGATAAATATTTACAACATGAGCATAAGGAAACACAATAGACTTCCCAAGGGTCTTGTGGAGATGATGTCTTTTTAACTTTTTTTTTTATTCATTTTCTAGTTCTTGGATCAGGCTTTTTGCTAATAGGTGTTCGTTCCAACTATGTCTTGGATGAACAAAGGAGACTTCAGTAAATAGAATAGTAGGTCAATGAACCAATCATGTATCAACCTAGCAAGATTCAACTAAAGGTCATTAGATTAAAATGATTAATAAGCACTATTTGGATTCCTGAATTCAAAAGAAATTTTTTTAGGCAAAAACTAAACAAGTTTTAATGCATGAACACGATAGTTAAATAGAAAGGCAAAGCAATAAACATATAGGATGAGGTTATAACACATAATCATTAAATCGATACTCTACTATAGTGTTTAGATATTAGCCAGTCAGCTAAGACTACAAAGCTAATGCTTCAATGATAAAGCTTATGTCACCGGAACAATAAAAAGATTCAATTCTAGATTCTTATTGGTTTCTTCTAATCCTCAATGTTGGAAGTTTACGGTCCCAATTCAGTCACCCAAATGAGACACTACCAAATGGATTCTAGTAACTTAAATGACATGTAAAATCAAAAGAATTGTCACGTGACGAGATTAGTAAATTTTACATGAAAGGATCTTTTACGTTTCGGATTGGATTGCGACTCCAAATGTTTGCGACAGAAGATTTGAAGCCATTTGCATGCTACCAGAGCAGAGCTTATGACATGCATGACAAGAAAAGTCATTTAAAACACAAAAAAAAAAAAAAAATAGAAGCATACAAATTGTGCATAACAGCACCATTAAGAATTGCAACAAAAGGAAAATGTTGAGCAGCCAAGTTACATAAAAAAACTATTGAACTAAATGCAACAGAACAACACACAATCAGTAGCAATCACTACAAGAAAACTGTCTTTTCGCGACGCCAAAATTATGCCACGAAAAGTCAAAAAAGCGCCACAAAAAGTCAAATACATATTGAAGTAGCATGCATCATAATTAAGACCTTCCCAATTATGCCCCAGTAAAACAGCTTGCATCATATTATTGCTCATGACAAGAAATATATAATTGCAAGAATATGGAAATGAGATAGCACCTGTAATGATACAAGTGTAATGGAAATAGCTTTTTCAACTCGGTATTTTTCTCATAAGCTGCAACATATTCTGACTTCAACATGCTGATGCATTCAGATGACTTGCATGAAGACAGGTTAAACTAGCCACATAAACATACGAAGAGTAAGCACTATAAACTAAGACTTCTGGCAAAGATTTAATTCAGCTAAGAAGAGACAGCTACTAATACTGTTGAATATTGAAGAAAACAAAGTTGCTTCGGCCACATAGCAGCTTTTCTTCTAAAACATGTAGTCCTATACCATATGTTAGCCTCAAATGGTTCTATGAATTATTTCTGTTAGATATATAAGCAGTATACCAACTGGAATCACATAAATATCCTCCAAAATCCTCCTAGCATGGCACGATTTAGCTTGTTCCACATAAAATCCTCCAAGTCCAGGCTAAAGCAGTTATCAAGCTATGAAAACAAGATAGGGCAAGACTATCTTTGATTTGCAGCAAACAATCAACAATTGATATTCCATTAATATTGTGCAGTTTGACCTGACATATAGTTTGATATCTTAATCGCAGCCAAAGTACTAAAAATTAGTTATAATACATGTCAAAGTAAACATCATATCATAGTAGCACTGCAGTCCAACTTTTGAAACTAAAGCTCCATTATTCCCCACTTAAGTCACATTAAAAATATTCTAAAGAATTGCAAAAAAATAAATAAAAATAACCATAAAAGTCTATAAACTCCCAAGCACTAACGGCATGTAATAAATTATTTGATTATACCATAAAACAAATGAGTAAAGTGAAAAAATAAAAAAAAGAATTGAGATTAATTACCTTGCTTTAGAACCAGAATAGCTCGCAAAATTGTTGGGTAAGTTCTCTCAAAGCTATTAATTAGTTCACCGATGATCAAAATTACTGGAAGAAGCAAATCTAGCTAGCGAAAGCCAATTTATTAACTTTTGGCAAAATTACCTAATTAAACTGCAAACAAATTTAACTTCTCAAAATCATGCTAGGAGTTATTAAACCTAAGAAGCAAACACAAAATTGAGATAAAACTATCGCTAGGTACAAATCTCACCATATTCCTTTGAGAATGTGATGGTCTTTAGAATTGGAGAGACAAAGAAGAAGAACAACAAAGAGAGATATAACAAGGAAGAAACACTACAATTAAGAATCGATTTCAACTGCTGAGAGTAAAAATGGAGGAGGTCCTTCATCTTCCCTGCGTTAAACCCTAGCTTCAGGCGCCATAGCT
This sequence comes from Coffea arabica, assembly GCF_036785885.1. NCBI lineage: Eukaryota > Viridiplantae > Streptophyta > Magnoliopsida > Gentianales > Rubiaceae > Coffea > Coffea arabica. Next base: position 6,674,543 of record NC_092324.1, on the reverse strand, counting down.
GATCAACAATCAATCTTTCTATGCTTCCGGATTTCCACTGTATCTCATAGATGAAGGTGCTTGTTGCAGATTTGTTGGCCATATTGAGAGGAAAATGGAGGTGGAATTACGTTTGAAAGAGAGAGGGAGAGAGGGGGATTAATTCATCGGGAGAATGAATGATAGAGTGGAAGCCAAAGAGACGGTTTTTCCTCATGTTTTTTCTTTTTTCCTTTTTTTTGGCTTTATTAAAACTACGTAGTTTTGCCACAAAAATTATGAACCATTGTCAACTTTGCAACACTATTTGAAATGTGCTGTTTATTTGCAGCACTTTCTCCTTGTGCCGCTGCAAAAACGTTATGAAAGGTGTATTTTCCTGTAGTGAATTTTTAATTTAGGTGCCATAGGAGCAGCACACGAATAGAAAGTAGCGAGTGGAACTTGACATCAAAGCAGTGATAAAGTTCAAAGTTTTTATCGGTAACACCTAAAGGGAGTCGAGCTAATGTAAAAGGAATAGCATGCCAAAAACAATGTGGAAAATTTCCTATATGACTACAAAAATAAAGGAACACATTAAAGGTTCTGATTTGGAAGTTCAAAGATCTGTTGGGTAGATGTTTAATTACGCACCTCTCGCTAACCATTACATTCAACTATTGGTGAATAATGGGTGTCAAAGCCACATAAACTTAGTGACGTGCGCGGGGTATGCATATAGAATTAGCTCATTCACAATCAAGTTTTACATTTATAATTCCTAAATACTTCACACGCGATTTATCGCAAGTATACAAATCGTGAGCGAGTATAGGGTATTAAGGGTCGATCCCACAGGAAAGAGTGCAATTACCGGTATTTTTCAAACTCCTTTATTAGTTAGACTACCAGAAATATAAAATTTATGAAAGTAACACTAGAAAACTCCTAGAGATATGGAATTTCTTATTACTCTTGCAAATGAGAATACCGGTTAAGTGAATGTTATTATTTTGGTTAGTTATCGCGTAATTTTCTTATGTATGTGAAACCTACTTTCGTAGTGAATCAACTATACTTGTAAATAAGTCATACCTACTCTCGTGGTTATGAATTAAATACAAGTTCATTTCTTCTATGAAATTACATGAACAAGTCACTTAAGCCACATAGGTGCACCTCTACTCTCGTGAGTGTACTCCCTAGGTTTATCACTTCTTTGAACTAGTGTTAAATTCCAATTCTCATTGCAAATTTAACACCTTTAGATAATCACAATTAATGGCCAGTTAATTATGATTAGAAAATCAAAAGTGATAAATAATTTGTTCAAAATAATATCACTAAATAACCAAATAAACATCACTAACAAAATATAGAAAATTTATCCATACTCTAGGCATAAACTTTAACTAAACATGATAAAAACACAAAGCCAACTTGTATTATAATTAAATATGAAATCCAATACAAGAGAGAAAGTAGTAGAAGAGATATCACCCTTGTCACATGAGATCAACCTCTCCATTTTTGTTCCTCAATTTTCATCCAAATCTAACTACAAATACAAGATGGATAAACTACTCTACCTATACTATACTAATGAACTAAGGAAACTGTAGTGAAAACTACATTTCTGGTGAGTTTCTCTAGCCTTCCCCCAAGTTATTTTGAATCTTGCAAGTCCATGGCTATATATAGATGAATGCAATCAGGAAATGAGGCTTGAAACATCCCTTTTACAGCTGCTAATTGGTTGTCATACGTTCATCCATAGCTGTAAATTATTGAAGGAGAAAACAGGTTGTACCAGTGGAGAGCAGTTATTTCTGACCAGAATCTGGCTACTTCAACTGCTATTTTCTCTATGATGGCGGCTCCATTGGCTCTTGTACAAAACATATAAGTTGTAGTCCTTTGAAATAGCTGTCCAATGCTTCAAGAATCATCCAAATCGGAGTTTTGTAGACTGAGATATGACCAAAATACCAAAACCTGGTCAGAGCTCTGTTTTCAACTTTGGACAGCAGTGTTGAACTTTGGTATTTCGACCTTTTGATGGAGAAAACGGCTAAATTGGACTCTGATATCTTCATACCAAATATAGATACGTCTCTTAGCTTCAAATTGGTTTAAGAATCATCCCAATCCAATGTTTGTAACTCAAGATATAGCCAAAATACCAACAGCTGCCAAGGCTGACTTTTTCTTGCATTTTTTGACTTTAATTGCATTTATTCTTTCACACTTTATATTCTATTTTTATCACTTTAATCTATTATCAATCATCCAAATATCTTCTCAATACACTCCATTTGATGATTGAATTATTAAACCTACAAAATATAAAATTTTTACCGTAAAAATCCACAGAAATGCAATTTTTACCATTTAAACCATAAAATGCATATTTTCACTAGAAACTCAGTTTATTAGCTATAAAATTAAATAAAACACAACACAACTAATTAATAAAAAATATGTAAAATATATTCTTATCACTTAGTTAAAGAGAGTTGGCCAAATCAAAATACCAGTACCAAAATCTAAAATAATAAATTCTAAAAGACCAACCTTAAAAACTCTAGCTGTACAATTTTATGTCATTTCATTGACAAATAAAATATAAACTATGATCACAAATTCATAAACGAGGGAAAATATGTGAAATTTAAGGCCAAAGAGCTGATGAACAACCCAAGATGAACAAAATAGAAGAGCCGCATAAGCCAAAGAAAAGGAAGAAATAAAAAACCATTAACAAAGTTATTAGCTGCATACATGCACAATACTGATAAGTGGGTTAAGTTTGAATCTCAATATTTGCAAAATAGACACCCCAAAAAAGCATAAAATATGAGAAACCAAAAGAAAAAATATCACTTTTGGCAAAAAAGCTGTAGATGTAAAAATGATAGATTAGTCGAAAAAAAGGTACTTAAGGGAAAAAAGAAAAGACAAAGAAGGCAAATCAGAAGTACCTCTATGCCTTGACCTCCTCCTAAATGAAATGTATAAATCAACATAATTTTGATCTAAGAATAAATTAAAGGCATGTGGTATAACTATTGAGGTCGGTCTAATAGTTAGGGAAGGACTTTTAGAGTCTTTCTCACTGTTAGATTCAAAGTTCGAATCCTATGCCGAATAGTTAGGGACAAGAAGGGGCACGGTGATGAGTGAAAAGGTTGGGAAAAAGGTATGTGGCATAATAGACATAGGCATCAAACTGACTCCTTATGTTATTGAGCTTGTAGAATGCATTCATTGATTGTAAACATGGAAAGATTAAAAAAAAGTGTATGTGGCATAATAGAGATAAGCCTTAAATTGACTCCTTAAGTTGTTGTGTTTGTAGAAAGAATTCATTTAATCATAAACATTGTTTCAGATCTAAATTGATTCGGCAAAATTGAGAAATATATTAATCCTAAAAAGACCAGCAAAAGGCATTCAACTAACTTAAAACATTTTTAAAGTCCTGAGATTGTGTAACTTATGAATAGAGATTTTACTGTGAGATCAAAGAAACACCCACAATTTTTTTTCTCATTGCACTATTTGATAGTTGGAGCCAATGACATAGATGGAACCTAAGAGGTGACTCACAAGAAAACCAGGAATGTATGCCACTGCCACATTGGTATACATTTTAACATTTAATCTAAATGAAATCAATGTCTCAACCAACTTGATAGGATTTAATAAAACATACTGTAAGTACATAAATACCAAATCAAACTCTCTTAAAGCATGACCCTTTTTTTGCCTTTTTTTTTACCAATACATAAAGCACATTGTCATGACTCATGGCCATGATCATTAGGTTATAATTGATCAAGTTTTAACTGGAGTATCAGGAATAGTTCATCAGCACTAATGCTAGTGATAGTTACTGTACAATTAGTGCTTAGCTGGTAGAAGTAGTTATGGGAAAGAATAATTCTGTTAGAGAGGTAGTTACTTGTGCGATCAATAAGTCAAACAATTGTATAAATAGGCAGCTGAATGTAGGAAGATGTAGCTAAAGTTGATTGTAATCCTTTCTTTTTCTCAATAATATTCTACCTCTCTAGCGTCTTCTTTCAAAACCTCTTATTGTATTCTTTTCTTTGCTTCCTATGTCTCGTTTCTCTATTTGATTCTTCGCTTAATAGTTACAGCCAATACATTTGATATCAAAGCTTCCGATCCTTGGACTAGGACTAGGAAGCTTGATCCAAAAAAATATCGCAGAAGGAACAAGGATGAAGAATTTTAAGGAGTAGCTGTGGAAATAGGAATCAAGAATACAGGTGATTCTTGAGGACAAGAATGCCTTGGAGAACAAAATGGAGACCAAATATCAGGACATGAAGGCATTTTTGGAGGCCAAAAAATTAGAAATGAAGGTATTCATGGCTGATATGAATAATCAATTTAGCACCTTCATGAGCAACATCCATGGTTATAGGGGAATAGTAGGAAATCTCAACTCTTCTGCAGAAAGGACATCAGTGAATTAAAGTCAAAGATATCTCCAAGGAAAGAATGGAGAATTTGGAAGTTCTCCCAAGGAGATAAGCACCACTTATCAGTGGGTATTCCTAAACTGAATTTTCAAGATTTTAGTGGGAATAATTGTTGAGTTTGTTTTTGTATCCCACATCTGAAATTTTACAAAGAAATCTCTCAACTTTGATAATTATAAATATAGTGAATTTAAGTATACTAAGAACACCAATCCAAGTGCCGTATGTACCGGTCCAAGAAAGTTTTAGGGAGCCTATGTCCTAGTTTGAGAGGAGTTTTGGTTAGACATCAAACTAAAAGATCAAGTTATGGGTTTTTGGGTCGTTAAATATTTTGTGATATTTAGATTTTTTTGTGTTTTTACCTCGTGAACGTAAGCTAATTTGGCCTTGTATTTCTCTGTTTGATTTATTTGATTTGTTATTATTTTTATTGAGTTGTCAAGAAACATATTGTTCTCGTTGGTCAATTTTTTGGGATCAGACCTAATAAATCGATATCAGAATTTTAGGTTTTGGGTTCACTTCAGATTTTGGATTCTTGATGATGATAATAAACTATCAAAATCAATTTTAGGACATTGATTTAGTACTACAGAGAATGAAGAAAAGTATTCAGTTGGAGTTTAGTTGAGAGCTATTTGGTCTGTTGAAATTTGTTGAGGATTTTTGTAAAGAAGGTGGAGTAAGATTACTATATTTGTGGATTTTAGTCCATTGGGATCTGTTGAACCTTACGTTTTATGAGTTTTGACCCGTTGGGACCTATTGAGTCTTTTGCATCTTAATTCATTGGTGATTTATTGGGATCTATTGAAACTTTTGTGGTTCATTGGGATCCATTGGACTTTTATAGAGAAGGTAGAGTTTGTTTGCTATTTATCTGCTATTTACCGATATTGTATACACGTCAAGGTAGAGATTTATTGAACTTGTTTTTGTATCTCACATCAGAAATTTTACAGAAAAATCTCTACACTTGATAGTTATAAATACAGTGAATTTAAGTGTGCTAAGAGCACCAATCCAAGTGTCATATGCACTAGTTCAAGAAAGTTTCAGGGGCTTACGCTTCAATTCGAGAGGAGTATTGGTTAAGTATCAAATCAAAACAACAAATTATGGGTTTTTGAACCGGTAAGTATTTTATGATATTTAGACTCTTTTGTGTTTTCAACCTGTGGACGTAGATTAATTTGATCGAACCACATAAAATTATATGTTTCTTTATTTGATTTATTTACTTTGTTATTATCTTTATTGAGTTGCCAAGAATCTTATTGTTTTTGTTGGTCAATTTTCTAGAATTAGACCTAACAATAATCCTAGGGAGTGGATTCGAAAATGTGATAAGTTCTTTTAGTTGTTTCGAAATTGTGAGGAAAATCAGATGGACTTGGTTGAATTGCATCTTGAGAGAATTATGATCTTTGGTATCAGAGCTTCAATAGAGATAAAAGGGTGATTCATTGGAAGGAGTTCAAGATGAAAGTATGCAGGAGATTTGGTGAATTCAGGGAGGAAGATGTAGTTGAGAAATTTAGCAAACTGCAGCAATCCTCTATATTGTTTTACAAGAGAGATTTGAGAAGTTAAGAGCTTTGGTGATGTTAAAAGTGCCAGAATTGTCAGAATCCTACTGCATATCCTGTTTCTTGAGTAGATTGAAGAAAGAAATCAAGTTAGTATTAAAATGCATCGACCAAATACCTTGCAATCTACCTTTAAGATGGCTAGATGGTAAGAACATCTCCTGGGTATAATGTCCAAACAAAGTAAAGCAACCTTCAAGAGCACATTGTCTTCATCTTCTAGGTCAACTTCTGTTGGGAGTACAAGTTGCACATCCAGTAGCTAAGATATTTCTAATAAACCAGTTGCTCAAACTTCAGGAGGTGAACAAGAAATCAAATTCTCAGTGGACCTTCAAGAAGATCACTCCTAAAGAATTTTAGTATAAAAAAAACCACAACTTGTGCTTCAAGTGTGGAGCAAGTTTACACTTGGTCATGCTTGCAAAAACAAAGAACTTCACTTCTTGTTGTTTGAGGAAGAAGAAGTTGTTGAGAGCCCATTAGAGGCTGAGGAAAAGGATATCAAGCATATAAGGGTAATGATGTAGTTGATGATGTCATGTTGACTTTACATTCTATATCTGAAATTTATCTGCCAGTACATTCAAGTTGATAGGACTCTATGGGGAGCATCACCATTCAGTCCTTCTTGATAGTGGTGGCACTAACTATTTTATCAAGTCTATAATCGTATAATTATACCCTAAAAAAATCAAGAAGCATAAGCCTTTCAAGACTAAGATAGTAGATGGGAAGATTCTGCAATATGATCAGTGGAAACCTAGAATGCAATAGGAGATTCAAGGGCACAAGTTTACACCTGATGTGTTCATTTTAAAATTCAATGTTTTTAAACTTGGACTGGCCAGCGAACTGAAGAGGGGGTCGGTTCGCGGTCTGACCTGCCGGTTCACTGGTTCTCTGTTTTTTTTTTTTTTTTTGCAACTTTAGTACTTACTTCACAGGTTTTCACTCTACACTTGAACTTGACGGCTAATGTACAATCTAACATGGTTATTGATAACTTAAGTACCTAAAATGCATCCACCAACATAATTTAAAACTAAATTTAAGTTGAGATAATAATACATTTCCTAAAAGTTATGCATGAAATCTAGAATGATAAACATAACTAAAATATCATAATTCACCGCAAGTTTTCATAAATTCATTACAAACATAAATAGATATAGTCCAAATATTCACCAATTATCACAAATAAAACACAAAAATAAATAAAATAAATGTTGACATTCTTTCACAAGCCTAAAAAAGTCCATAAAAAAGTCTAACTCATGTTCAAGGCAAACAATTTGAATAACAAACTTTCATCATTAGCATCATAAATCAACAACACCGTTTTTACAATTTCACCAATTTAACTTGAAAAAGTTAAAAGTTTATTACAAAAATATAAATCTAATTGCTCAAACTAAAAAAAAGCCAAAAAAATTTTGAAAAACAAAGATACAACTAAACACATAAAAAATTAATTGCTACCAAATATCACTAATTAACATGTTATATTACCAATCATTATCTTCATCACCATCCAAAAGGCGCCTACGCTGAAATGCTTCCAAGTCAATATCATTATCTTCCCCAGCTTTACTTTCATCATCTAAATAAATAAATAAAATAACAATTAAGGATTTATCCATATTTATAATAAAATTTAAACTAAAAAGCACACTTTTAGCACTTCATATTACAAGTTAAAAATATATTTATTTTAATATTAAAACCAACCTTCAAATAGTTGAGAATCATCCTTAGGAAGTTCTTCGAATTCTTCCTCCAATTCATCACAATTATCCAAAAGGCGCCTACG